>NC_061067.1:7882729-7905229 GCF_021917145.1 Hypomesus transpacificus
TGGTCTCCGAATAGGGTATGTAACATTGGTTGGGTTGAAAATGGCCCGGGTGCTGTTCTATGCCCTCTGACATATCCTCTGAAATGTTCCCGGGAAAAAACACTAGCTTTTCTCCTTTTATGGTATGCTCATTAATATTTAGATAAGCTGCGCGCTGATTGGTTGGTTATCAACGAGTGAAGCTGGGAGCAAAAATGCAACAAGGCCAACAGCAGCACTCGCTGAAACACCGAAGTTGGAGACTTGAAATAAAAATGCGCAAATAAATCTATTGTGTCTACACAACACTGTTTTCAACAGATTGACTATATATCATTTGAAATGATAACATTACTTGTTTCCACTTCTGTTGTTGAAGCAAACTGGATTGACTTAGGTGGGTAGAACGTTAGGCTACAGCTTAGCAACCAAACCATATCGTGATTCTACTCGGCTTCAGTTAGCTAGCTAGGCTAGCTCTAGATATCTTGCTGTAAAATAACATGACAAAGATCTGGACAAACATGCATCGTGAATTGTAGATTTTCATTACACAGGTTATTTATTTGAATGAAACACAGTCAGGAACATGAATCAACGTTAGCCCCATTGCCAATAAACTAGGCTAAATTATCACACATTCTATGCTCTTGCATTAACTAGCAAGCTAAACTTGTTTACATGCCTACAGTCTAGGTGTTACTAGTAACAGTTACTAGCAATGCTAACGTATCCTGTATCTAAAACCTGCCTTTCTCCAGTTCTTTCAAATAGATTATCTAGACAGGCGTTAGCAATAAGCCAGACTGCAGTTCGTTTTCTGGCTATTTTTCGGAAGCTTCCCTTCTAATGCCGACTACAGCTAGTCTAGCTAGAGTCATTTGATGTGTGTAGAAACGTATTTAGCATTCTACCTGGTATGCTATATACAGGAAACGTTAGCATTGCTAATAACTGTTAGCACAACATCATACTGTCCTTATAGCTTGCGGTTGCAATGAGCATACGGTTGGAACAGCACCTCTTTCCAGGTTCAGCTTCCTAGCATATCCTGCTTGAAATTGTCCAAGGTTGTCAAAACTGTCTTGGGTGAAATGTTCAGAGCAAATTAATGATTAAGTGTCGAACTTCGCCGGGATCTTCTCATAGACAACAGCAGCCATGCCTGTTGAATGTTTGGCTCCTTGGGAAGACTGTGAGTGTTAGCCTTCCCTGTACAGCCTGGAACACAGCATTTACGACCGTGGTCCATAATCAATATCCTTGTTATAATTCAAAACGTTCTTCTTTGTAATTCCTTATAAGTAGCCTACACAGAGCAGCGCGCAGCTAAACTAGTATCGGAGATAGACGCTACCTCTGGCTGGTCTGGATGTAAATTCTGGGGCGTGACAAAGATACAGACCAGAGCCAATAAGAGGGCGATCACCGGTCCTACGTAGGACCGGTGGCTTTGTTGAAAAGCTAGCGTTTTACAGCCAATTTTTTTCTTTTTGAGATTTGAATAGGAAAGAGGTGTCAATGGACTTTGATATTCACGGTATGTTCAGTTTACCCTCCGAACTGTCGTTTTTCAACAATGACAAGGTAAAATCGGTTTTGCAGTCAATTGCCCCTTTAAGAGCATGTGTTTGGTTTCATGTTCCGTGTTGATGTTCCATTCATCTACCCTATTTTCCCCCATTCTGGCTACCACATTTGTATGCCCAAACACAGCTCCGAAATATGGTTGCAAAATATGCAATTTATGGTCACATGCTTGTGGTTGGGAATCCATTTTAAAAAATAGAAGCCCTTCCAACCCAACCTGGGGGATGTGTTGCCAACAGCTCAATTCATTTAAGATGTTGAAAGAACATATCTATTTTTATCATGTAATGTTTTCGTCTGGAGCTTTTCATGTTCATATTGAGACATCATGACTTTCGTTCCTCGCAAAACAGCGATTGCCTTCCACGGTGTAGGCTACGTTGCATGAAATATTAAAACCGTTTGAAAGCACTGCGAGCGACCTCATAGCAAGTAGACTACATTTCTGACTTTCCAAAGACTTTGTGTTACAACTAAAAGTTTAGAGTGGATCAGTGGCTCGTGAGAAAGGCCCACCCCTGTCGAGAAAAGCCGACTCGAGAAATCTCATAGAAATAACCCTATTTCATGATATTGCAGTCTGATTGATTAATTGCAGCTACCTTGCAGCATTTGCAAGTCACTTACCCCGACTCGCCTCCTAACAACACATATTAGCACCTGTACGACCTATTCTCGTGTGAAGAGCCCGATTTGAAAACATTATTATCTCACATGACAGCTTGATGGAATAATTATAATGGATCAATTTATCGTCAAGCGAAACGACGAAAATACCGCTGACTCACACATCAGTCGGGTATAAGAGAGCTCGCAATAGTTTGTTATCTCATCGTGCTGCGTTGACTGATTAACTGGGTAATAGTGAGGGCTGTCTGACAGGAATATCAATTGCTCTACCTCTGGGCGCTCCGTCATCGTTAGCGCCAGAGCGGAACGCCGCCGCCACAGCGCTACCGACAAATTATGTAAGAGTGGCGCAGCGCAGGGGCAATTAATGACTTTAATTGGCCTGGGGACTTGTGCCGACGGCTGGCGGGAACGCATGAAACCAACATAAAGAATGCACCGCTGCTCGTTGCAGATAAAGAGAGCAGTTAGCATGGTATACAATTTTCTCACCGTGGTGCTTTTGGGAGATGGTGTAAGGTTGTGTTTTCTTTTCTTTGTTCTATTCTCTATCTTCATGGGTCAGCATTTAAGATGTTCATTAAGCTGTGATTATGGAGCCTGTTTCGCAATTAGTCCCTTGTTTACAGCCTCGTTGTGTGTTGTTTCACAGTTTGCGGACACTGTGCTGAAAACACAATGCACATTTCCCTGCTAAGTAAACCACGTAGATAAAACCAGTCTTATAATTGGCAGGGGAAGTTATTTACAGAGAAGGAGAAAGAGGGGAATGGGGGTTATAGACAGAAAATGACAGCCATTTTGACTGTCACAAATATTCTCCCTTCGCCTTGCTTACTTCAGACAAACTCATTTGTTTATGCCCCAGATTTATTTTTGTAATATTCTTTCCTTTTTCTTGTCCAGACCGGCAATATAACTTCCTTAATACAGTAATCAAGTCTCCTCTCCACCCCATCTCTAACACACTTAAGACTGGACTAGACTGGATGGAGAGAAACATATGGGTGAATGGAGGAGACTGAAGAGGGGAAGAGAGGAGGGGGAAGCAGAAGAGGGCTAGAGAGGAGGGGGAGGCAGAGGGGAAGAGAAGTGAGCAGAGGAGAAACGCTGGAGGCAGGAAGGACAGCAGAGTTGAGGTGCGGAGAGGAAGGGAGACAGGAGGAGGAGGAGTAGGAGAGAAGGGGCGGCAGAAGAAAGACGAAAGGAAGAGAAGGGCGTGGGAGCCGAGAGGAGGGGGCAAAAGACAGGATGAGAGTGACATGGAGGGAACTGAGAGGAAAGGATGAGAGGCAGGAAGAGAAGGAGAGAGAGAATATGCCTACGCTAGTTCTATTATGGATCAGGGTACACATCAAGGACTGCCCGCAGTAGCAGTGCGGTGATGTGTGTGTTTGTGTGTCTTGATGCTGTGTACTTGTTCATTAAAAACGACCCTGTCCAAGCAGCGGGAGGTGAGGCTTGACCCAGGATACCGCGACCTGCCTGCGAGGTCACCATGATTACTGCCAGGATTAAGTGTGAGGGAGAAACTCAATAACACTAGAAACTCAATAACACTCCCTCCATGTCCAAGTATTAGTCAGAGGAGGGTGGGGAGAAAGGTTTGCTTGGTGACACATAAACCTCTGGTCTAATTTAGAGGAACAGTTGGTACCCTCTATTTGGCATTGATGTCGTAATACATTGTTTCTTATCTGAAGAGCTTAGTAATAGGCAAATACTACTTCAGATGCAAGGATGATTATTATCATCATTGTATTCACTTTTTCTGTGTTCTCTATTCAGAACCTAGTCCAGCCCCTTCTTCCCTCTGTTGAATCGTCCCTCTTTGCATTCCCCCACGTTTTTCCTTCTTTTCCATCCCTATCTCCCCTCGTTGCATCAGTTTGTACTCCTCTTGCACCCTGTGTTTCATTCATCCCAGAATGAGTAATCGAGTTTGTGTCGCTGCTGTAACCCCGTTTTATTTTAAGGAAGGCATACATAATGAAGGCAAACTGGACCTGGGAGGAAAGAGTCATAAAGTGTGCGTGTGTGTGTATCGAGTTTGAGACTGAAGGTGGAGTGCGGCAAACTGCAGACTCTCTTCTTTCTTTGTGTTTCTCTTTCTATCTCGCGCTGTTTCCTTGCGCTCTACGTACTGCGTAACACGTATACAGCAGATCGCATGCTGCACAGGTGTGAGGATGCTTGGTGAAAGAGCCCACCTGCTTGTTGCCTGCAGGTGCAATCTAATGAGCTACTGTTTCCTGTCTTTACGTGCTTGTGTGTGTTTGTGTGAAGGCTGAAGGCAACTGCTTCCTCCTTCCACACACACACACACACACACACACATATATCTGCCCATCTACTCCATATGCATCGGAGTGCAGCCCATTTTTCTCTGTTCTGGCCTGTGGAGTGAATGGAAAGGTTTTTCAAGGACATCCAAAGATTCCCAGAGTACAACCAAAACCATTTGTTTAGCAGACATTAGGGGTCGTTCCCAAGTGATCGAAGATTCAGAGAGAGCAGTCTCTCACTCGTTTGGGTCCGTATTATGTGCATGGCTAGATTACCAATTTTCCCACATGCTCCCTCAGTCCTTTGTTGAATCTTTTTCACTCTCTCTCTCATGTCTTTGCTTCTTTTGGGGGGTTTCTGCGTATGCATCGATGCTCACACTTTCTGTTCTCCCTTATTCCTGTTCTCCTCTGTCCTTCCCTCCCTACTGTCCTCGTCATTCTTCTCCTCTTTTTTCCTTCTCCTTCTTTCCTCTCTCCTCCTATCTTTCCTCCACTGTTCTTCTCTTGTTCCTCCTCTCCTCTCCTTCCCTTCCTCCCTCCCTGCAGGATCTCCACGGAGCACTCTCCCAAGCTGCAGATCCGGAGCCACAGCTACTTGCGGGCGGTGAGTGAGGTTTCCATCAATAGGAGTCTGGACAGCTTGGACCCAGCGGGGCTGCTGGCCTCCTCACCCAAATTCCGCTCGCGAAACGAGAGCTACATGCGAGCTATGAGCACCATCAGCCAGGTTGGTGCCCTGCTCCACTCCCCCTCGCCCTTCTGCCACCGCCGTCCCAACCCTCGACCTCCCAACCTCCTTCTCTACGGACATGCAGGGGGGAGGAACTCACCCCGGGCCTCCACCCCAATATTAAAACAAACTCTAAATAGCCATCTGGCAACCACCAGCCATGTCATTGGGAGACCATGTCCAGTTTCAATGGCCTGCAGTCCATTTTGATATAACATGGCACAACGCTTTTCTCAGATCCGCCAATCAGATCAATCCAATTCACATGTCCTTAATTAGAAAAGAGGAAGTGCGGTATCTCTCTCTCTACCTCCTCCTCCCCCCTCCCCTCATCTGTGTGCCCCCGTCCTTCTCTGGAACATCGAATGACATACTTCAGAAAGACTCAACCCAATTAGGCATCCTCATTAGTGATAAAAACAAGGCTTAACTGCTGGGGAAAAAAAACACCCAAGATGGAGGGAAGCAAAGGATATGCAGAGCAGGAATATCATAATAACAAGCACATAGATTCAGGCTGTAAAACAGTTTCCTCTCCCAGACCATCCCTTTGATAGGGCAAGGTGACTTATGTCCAGCGATGCACTCTCATACTTTCAATGTACTCTCATACAATCAGTCTCCTCATTGTTTTGAACTAACACCTAGATTTACCCCAAAGAGGGTTACTTGAAAGCATATGAAGACCCAGCTGTTTGGGGAACATTTGTTGTGGAGACAAATGAGGGTGACGGCGGGTCACGTCAGCTCTTATTTGGAGTTACGAGGAGCTCCAGTAGTGTGGTCCTCTGGGGGAGGGGGGGGAGAGGGGGGGGCCAGAGCCACAAGCCCCCCTTTCCAGAGCAGATGGGTGGGGGGAAAGGGAAGAGACAGGCTGGAGGAAGTAGCCAGTCGGCCCTGTGGGGAAGGGACATGGCCTGGTCTGTATGTGTGTGTGTGTGTTTGTGTGTGTGTGCGTGTGTGCATGAAAGCAAGACTTCTCATCCGATGCAATAGGAGAGGCCCAGAAAGCTGACAGACTCCGAGTTGTGCTCTCCGCACCAATCACATAACACGTCCACCCACCACAAATGCTCTGCTGCCCTCACCAACACACTCACACACACGTTGCCTCTCTACATACATGCCCTCAATTCCTCCTGTCTCCTCAAGAGCAGCCCGTCTCCATGTCTTCACCCCCTCCTTCACACCCTTTCTCCTCTACTCACTGTTCAGCTTCTCCCCTTCTCCACCTTCTCTCCAGCAGTTCATCCATCCATCCTACCATCCAAGTCTTCTATCAAATCCAAAATGTGTTCGTCAGTGTTTTCTTATATGTCGATTCCTCTAGTCCTGTGATTCCCTCAATTCCATGTCAAAATCCCCATTCTGCTGAACATGCAATGCCCCCAAATGTTGTTGTCACCCTGCCAGCAGTCACTCTCCTCCTCCTTCCAGTAGATGCGTGGAGAAACACACTTCCCTCAAATTCACCCAGGAGTCAACACCTGACACCTGTAGCACCCTAAACAACCACGTTGGTCTGTCCAAGCGGCCCGTTCGATTACAGTCCCAGCACCTGTCGTTCCTCCCCCCTGCACTCCGTGCCCCGTGTTTGGAATGACCCCCATGTATCCTTGTCCTTCAAATTCCCCTTTCATCACTCGAACGTAGCAGCTTTTCACCGTTACTCTATTCCACCCTCCTGTGAACGGTGGGTCCCCACGGTGTCCGTCTCTCTGACCTGTGTCCCTTCTCCTCTGCTCTGTCACGGCCGGCCCGGGCCCCGTGTGTTTGCGCCCCGTGTGCTCTACGTGTGCCCCCCGGGGGCAGGTGAGCGAGGTGGAGGTCAACGGGCAGATCGAGGCGGTGTGCGAGCAGGTGTTCAGCGAGATGGAGTCCCAGGCGGTGGACGCGCTGGACCTGCCTGTGCCCGGATGCTTCCGCATGCGGAGCCACAGCTACGTGCGCGCCATCGAGAAGGGCTGCTCCCAGGAAGAGGAGGAGGCGGCAGCGGCGGCGGCGGCAGGGGGGCATGGCGGCCACAGGATGAGAGCCATCTCCCCTCCCAGGTCCTCCACCACCGTCAGGACCATCCAGAGCAGCACAGGTCAGTTCCCCTCTTCTCTTCCTAGTCACTGACTGGAGATATTTAGTCAGAAGCATCATTCCTGCTGTCAACAAGACTTCCTCGGGTTCAATATATATTTACATTTACATTTAGTCATTTAGCAGACGCTCTTATCCAGCCTTGCCCAAGGACACAACGTCATTTAGCACGGCGGGGAATCGATCCGGCAACCTTCTGATTACTAGCCCGACTCCCTCACCGCTCAGCCGTCTGACTCCTGATATATATATATATATATATATCAGGAGATATATATATATATGTATCACAAGTCTCAGCCTAGGAGGAACAAACAAAGGTTCACTTTATCTATTTGGCTGTCACAGTTTTCATGGAGAACACAGTATATTTGGGAGGTGTTGTGTACCTCACTTGTTCAGGACCGGAAGGTCTTATGCAACATTACATGAGCATACAGTATATGTATCATGTGTGCAGTCTCTTAAATGTTTTTCATTTGTTTATGCATGGACCAGCACTGATGTAGAATCCCATCATTAGTGATTGATGTGTAGACACAAAACTAGTGAATAGCCTTAGCACCTGTGTGACTCCTTGGGTTGAGAATGTGTCAGTCACAAGATGTTCCCCAGGATAGAACCGACTAGATAGCTGGCCAGCTGGCTTGCTGTTTGGCTGACTGGCTGGCAGGCTAGTTGTTGGCTGGCTGGCTGACTGGTTGTTTGGCTGGCTGACGGCAGGGGTGAAATTTCATTGGCGAAAAAACAGACCCAACCTTTAAAGCACCTTAATACATCTGACCCATTTTCCGTCCCAGATACAATATGATAAATATTAGATTCCGCTCCCAAATCGACTTCTCTACTCGGTTTAAGAGCCTATTCACGCTCCACGGTGTCCCCAGCCGGGCCTTATGCCCTCTTCTGCCTGTTTGTCCTCCTCCACTAGGCCCTAGCCGAGCATTAGGACATGCAGTATTGATGCCTAGCGGAGCTGGCAACCCGATGAGCCACCCTAACTCTCCGTCTTCTTACACATCTCATTGTAAGCCCAGTGAGTCATGGTTAGTGCCGTGTTTTTTTCCACCGGTCTTGTTTAATTATCCCGATTACAAAAACAGATCGCTCTCAACAATCGCCGTCAGCGAATTAAAAGCATTTACAGTCAATTGTGAGGATGGTTGAAACCTGTTCGCTCGGATCCAAGGGCTCTCCCTGTGATTCCCACCAGCAGTCTTTTAGGCCCCTGGAGGAACCGTTGGTTTCCTCACAGAGGCTCGTGGGGGTTGTCGGGGACGTTTTATCTGAGATGAACATGAACAAGGTGGCGATGATGATCTCTTTTTATAATGAGATGCTAATATTGATCCATGAATGAGACACAGGAGGGATGCGTGTCTCCTCTGGTTGGGTGAGTGTGTGTGTGGGGAGGGGATGAAGGAGGGTGTAATGAACGTTGCTCATCACACCTACGTGACCTGCATGTCTGCAGCAGCAGACGTCTGAGCTGGCATGACGCGGACTGAGACGGGTGTCGTCATGGAAATGTGTCGTCGTGCGTGCACACACGCACTCTCACACACCGTTCCCGTACCGATGGAATTGACGATTAATATTCATTTGCGAGCGCTGTCGAGGAACATCGTCATCCCCTAGTCAGACAGACACAAGCTGTAGACTGAGCGGTGTGTGTTTACATGTGTGTGTGTGTGGGTACGTGTGTGTGTGGGTACGTGTGTGTGTGTGCACGCGTTTGTGAAAACAACAAAAACAGCTGGCAAGCGTTAACTGCTGATCCATTTTGTGTCGCCATAACACCCCTGTTTCCCCTCTGTCGTTCTCTGCAATTTGATTGGCCGTGTTTCTGTCTCACCTTTGACCTTCGTTCAGCTCTCAGCTCAGGGCCTCAGACTCACATCTCAGGTAGGTGGGTCCCTGTGGGGGGGGGGGGGGGAGAGGGAGAGAGAGAAGGGGGGCGGGGAGCGGGCCAGGGGGAGGTGTCAGTCATAACATTATTAGGTGAAGGGGAGCCCGATCACGGCAGGGGATTGGGCCAGATTACTGTCATGGCTCTGTCTGTTTGTAATTCATCACTGACTCAGATCACCTCTCCTGAGTCCTGGGCACTACTCCCTGTAATTAATTTTCTACCTCTTTTCTCTCCAGGAGAGCCTGTACTTCAGAAGGAGAGGGAGAGAGAAACAGACAGACATAGACGGAGGGAAAGAAATAAAGAGAGAGAGAGTAAGCGAGAGAGAGAGACAGAGAGAGAGAGAGAGAGAGAGAGAGAGAGAGATTGAGAGAGAGAGAGTACTGAAAGAGATGTAATTGATTCCCATGGACTGTGGAGTGTCTAAGCTTAATGTGCCATAGACCTTCAAGAAGATTTCTTTCTTTCTTTCTTACCCCATTCTCTCACTCCCCTTTTCGCACTCTGGTCACACACACACACATATTCCCAGGCAGGCTTTGAATGCCGTGGTGTGAAGCAGCCTGCAGCTCCGTGTTTAGAGATAAGAGAGAAACGTGTGTGCAGCAGAGGGGGACATTTGCCCGATGAGCGACATCAAAAAGCTGCACCAAAATAACTCTGTCCGTACCGTGCTGTTGTCTGGAACATCCAGTGGCATACTAAACATGCAACCACCCAACTCAATGTGCAAAATAGATGTGTTCGGTTCTGGTTTATGTAAAAATGTGGGTGAGGGTAAATAAGACTTTGGGGAGGAGGAGGAGGGGGGGGGGCTGATAAAATACATCACATATCACTGTTATCACTGTCTGGTTCAGATCTAACACAGAGGTTGGTTCATGCTGACAAGCTTGGACACACACACACACAAGGGAAGGAGGCTGAATGGACCGAGTCAGTCAGATAAATACATGTTGTGGCTTCAAGCTAGCATGGTCTGTCTCTGTGTATCCCACAGTGCATGCTATACTTCCAATGTCCATTCTACTGGAAAGAGAAATGTGGTAATGTTTTACTTGCTCTCTCTCTTACTCACACCCAGCACACACTCACTCCATGTTCTGGTCTCAAAGACACCAACAGTATCATGCTGTGTGTTACTGGAAGTGAAGGCCAAAGAGAGAGCAAAGCAGAGCCAAAAATGCTCTTGAGGTAAATATTCGTTCCTGCTTTTTTCAGCAACTTAGTGGCGACACAAAAAGAGCGAACCAGTCTCACCCTGTCTTCAGCACACGCACGCATCAACCAACATGGATTTTGGTGCTGTGCTCCCCCACAGCCACAAACACATTAACTTTAATGACTTTCACTTCCTCCTTTGCCTTAGGGGAGGCCTTCGGGAGAGTTCAGTTCACCTGTCATCAGACCAGCAGGCCTTGTCTTAAACAGACAGATCAGGATGACACACACACGTACACGTTCTGTGGAAACAAAAGTCGCCCATGTGCAGAGAAGAAGCATCGGCCCTTCTATGGATACTGCTGGGAGACACATTGGGTGAAATAGCGAAGTGGATAAAGTTGGACGTGTGAATAATGCATGTCTTCCAGGAGTTCTAGTGGGGCAGAAGTTATATCAAAGTAGCAAGCACTTATATATCCCCCCACCCCTAGTCATATTTTAACCAGGAGACTTCCGCCAGTCTCTCTATAGTTCAATCCCACCTGCCGTGCCATTCCACCCAATAATTACTGATCATTTTATATCTCCAGGCTGAATATAGAAACCAAAAGGGCAGATTATCGTTTGATCTATTCCCTTTGAAGGTGGAGTGGCTGACGGTCGCTAGCTTTCACCCACCTTCCACCCAGAGACGCACGTTAGCCCACAGAGCGGGACGTTGTTTCCCGGCGACAATGGGACAAGCCCAGCCATGCGTGTTTTGAGAAAATCTGAAGCGAATCTCATCTTTAAAGCTGGAGAAACGCCTAATGTGAGGATTTTCATCACTTTAAGCCCCTTTGGTTTCATCTTTCAGTTAACTTACTCTCCAATTCACTAATGTACTCTCCTCGACACTTATCCTGCGACTTAAATTCTCCCAGTACAGGCATGGTCATTACTTCTCCTTTGCACGCCAAGGGTTCTCCTACTACATGGATAAAAGGGCCTCAGTATTGCTGCAAAGCCACATGCTTAATAATGACAGGAGAAATATATTTCCTTCAATGCGAAGTGACCTTCAATTAAAGGGAAAGAACAGAGATATTAAGCCAGGGAAAGAAGCCATGCCGGATATCAAATTGCCTCTATCAGTTGTTAACCTCACCACACACTATCATTCTAATCCTCTACTTTGAGTGCTGACTGTTAATGGCTCTCGTTTTCCCAGCTATATCAATTTTTCATACACACTGAGAACAGGGGTGATTTATTTATTTATTTATTTTGGGGGGGGGGAGCCAGTGCCCCTGTGACAACAAGCTTGGACCCCTTGTGGCTCGACTAAATGTAATTTTGGAAATAGGGGGTTGTTTGAACATAACCATTTTTTAAACAAGGTCAAAAAGGTTTCACCCACATTTTGGTTTAGAGAAACTAAAAGTTAATTTGTATGTAAAGCAAGATCATTACTAGACTATAAACATTTTCCGATAATGATACGGTACGTGATAAGCCTAGACAACACTGCCCCCAGGAGTTGGAATACCACCTTGAAACTTGTTTCTCAAACCCTAACCTCTGGAAAAGGAGATGGACCTCTGGAAAAGGAGATGGACTTTTGGTGATCTGTTGACTGTCTCTGAAGGAATGGTTGGAGAAAACTGTGACTTTGAAAGGCCTGTCTATTTGCTGCATCTCCTGTAGCTTACCGTCAACAGGGACTTTCCAAAACGACAACTCCTGATGTCTGGATAAAACATTTTGAAAACAATTGTTTCTCCCTTTACAAAACGTTATGACACATTTTTACCATAATGATACTTCTAATACAAATGTATTCGATATCGTCTTCGCTAAGTCAGTAGGCTACTGTACAATATTTCAAATTTGTTTACGAAGGGAGCCTGTGTTAAAAACATTTTTACAGTCAGCATACCGCAGTCTCCAAATCGGTCTATATTAACTTTACATTTAGGCAATTCCTTTTTTTTTCTTATCATGCACGTAACTACCCCTCTTGGCACCCACTTGTGTGACTCAGAGAGCCTGGCGAAACGCAGGCATAGCGCACTCACATCCTGAAATTAGATCGAATATGCGAATGTCGTCAGAAAGGGAGCGGTGAAGAAAGCGCAGTCTGCCTATCCAAGTAGTTAGTGTGAAAACGAAATATTCATGACATTTCTACAGTATATTTACAGTAAACTGTGCGGGATGTGTGACTACTGGATACGACTTTGTGAGTAGCGTATGCTTTCTTATTGAAATTAGTGTTACGCTGTTCCGTGTTTTTGTCCTGCGTTCAGTGGTTCCAGTCAAAGTAGTTACCGCCCATCCCACAATCTTTCAGCTTACTCATGCTTGATCAGATACAATTTATATAGCTTGTATAGGCCAATATCCTATCAGTCATTTACTACTATTGTTTAACAACTATAATAGCGACAATAGAGGATCACGAAATTAAGGTTAAATAACATAAAAAATAAACGAGCAATTATCAATAATAACGTTTATTAACAATATGCTTTACTACTCAAACCCAATTACATTGAAAATACATGTTCACATGTCTATTTTGCTGATATTGACCACCTTTAAACATACATTCTGTCTATGGCAAGTATATTATTTTCAACTACAATGTATTGGATACTAAATGTGAGAACAAGTTGTAAACATACTGTGAATTGCATCCATTGCTGTTTGTCCTTGCCATGAAGGAAAGTTGAATGCAACTCAACGAGGCCCAGAAATGCTTGAACTTTGTCAGCCCCCAATCTATTTTAGTAGGATTATTTGATTTGGATGTGGGATAGCAGGTGTGCAACTAACCAACTGTAAGCGCCTGGCATAGTATCACAGCCAAGGTCCTCTGCCAGTAAGGTAATGTGGGGGGGGTTGAGGAGGTCCAGTGGGAAGCCATGGGAGGAGAGAGACAGAGAGGGGGCAGGGGTGCTTAACTGGCACCCGCTTCTGGGAAACCAGGTCAGCCAGGCGCCGGGTTGCTGGGTTTGGGCCGGATAGGACAGATTCAGGGTCCCGAGTGACACGGGATATGTCGCCCCTTCTGCCGCCCGAGGTGTCTGTGACGGAGTCATGCACGCCATTCACCCCCAGCAGGATCACTACCCGTCTGCCCAGCCGCCATCTATTTAGGGCCAGTCTCCTAGAGACTGGAGGGCTTGACATGCCTGTGATTACCACCCGCCCCTCCACGGAAATACCCGTGCTGACCCCGCCCACCCCCAACCCCCCCTGTGTTGATACAACCTGGTTACAGAAGAAGTCTGGGGTACAGGGTTTAGAATGTCATGGTTCATGGATGGATTGATGGTAATAGATGATTTGTCTAAAATATAATGTGATTGTGGGACATTGTGTTTGTGAATGTGTGTATAAGAGAGAAAGTGGGTGTGTGTGTGTGTGTGAGACCTCCTATGTCAGTATTAATGTAGAGGCTAGTTCATGAGTAGACACAGATGCCTGAGGGCCTACAGCACTACAGCACATCAGCCTGTTTCTTTTGAGAGCAAGACGTTTAGCCCTGCCTCATATCCTCTGGCTCCTCACAGTCTCTCTCTTCCTCTCTTTCTCTTCTCCCCTCTCACTTTCACTCTCTTCCCCCCCCCCCCCTCTCTCTATCTCTCTCTCTCTCGCTTACTCGATGCTCAGCTGCAGATGGCTCATATGACAATCACGCTCTGTTTTGAAGTGCACACTGTCACAGTGTGCTGTGCTGAAAGAGAGGTATCCGTACGCCGTACATCAACAGCTTCCATCTGCTAAATAGGCTTAACCTAGACCACCACAACAGCAATATTTCGTCGAGTGCCAAGTTGTGTGTGTGTGTGCATATCACTGATAGAACCAGCCTTTGGTTTGCGATCAAATATACGACGTAAACAAGAACGAATTCCGCCATGTTGATCTCATTAGGGTTCATCATGATTGATGATATGATCATTTGGGCTCTGCTTGATCATTGATTTCTTCTCTCTTTCTCCCTCTCTATCTCTTGTGGATGCCTCGTTGTGTTGTTATTTTCCACCACCAGAGGGCAATCACACCCTTCCAGAGAAATGGATGCCGGTTTGTGGATTCTTGTCATCCTGTTGTCAGTGTTTGTGAGTGTGTGCGCGCGAGTGTGTTTCCGACGCGTTTGCACTTGGTGAGCACGTGTGGGAGCAGCCTATGAGTGTGTGAGGGAGCTGAAGAAGGGAAAAAGACATCAAGCGACACTCAATAATGAGCTGTTTCCGGAAGGCTTCTCCTCAGAGCTCCATTAATCCCTCACACCTATTCTCCCTGAGCTGCACTAACCTCCTCATTCATCCCCCACCACACACACACTCACACACACACGCACACACACACACACTCTCATACACACATGGCCTCCCTCTCTATTTCCTGCCATTCTTCCCTTAATTACAGGGACAGATAGAGCCCAGTCTTACCGGTGCACTCTGCATGTGAAATATACCTGTCACGGGATCAAAGCTGGCATCCCTTCTGGATGGAATTATTCAAAGGGAGGTGTAAATTAAACAGCCAAGGCTGTGCTGTCATGGAAGTTGCCTCTCTTTTTCATCCTCTCTTGCTCTCTTTCTCTGAATCATTCTCTTTTTCTGATACACAAGCACATTTATTAAAGGCTGTTTGTTGTAGCTGTCAGAGTGAGACGCTGTAAGCTTAAGCCCTCCGATGAAGGTGGGACACACACACACACACACACACCTGTGTGTGCTGTCACAGGTGAAGCTTTGATGGTGTGTGTGGGTGTGTCTGTCAGGAAATGAAGGCTGGGCTGGTCCTTGGGCATGTGGAAACAGACGTTTCTTCGCCACACACACACCTTGATGTGGTAGATGTAGGGTAACCTCTGGGTGAAGAGAATTCCACAGTTGATAGCTGAACACTTGATCACATTCTTTAGTGTGTGTGTGTGTTTGTGTGTGTACAGTAAACCACTGCTTGTTTTTGGCCTTCCTTGCTTCAGCTGTAGGATCAGACCCTAGATCTTTGGTCTGTCGGTAAACTGTCATTTGGCTCTCCCGTCTTCCCGTCGGAAATCAACGGCACCTGATCCCGTGTCTCGGCCGCTCAGTAATTATTTGCTCCCGTCGCGTCTGAGAATGCGAGCCAGTGAGAACTTGCACTGTCGCTCTCAAATAGCACGATGCGAAACCACTGCGATGTCTTTGATATGGCCATGCCTGAACCTGGGCGTGCAGCTGGCCTACCACAGCTCCCAGAGACCCTGTCCAGTCATGACGTGCTGCTCAACATATTTGAAGGAGAATTCAATTCAATATCCATTGTATTTGTTAGAAGAGGATTTCAGTAAGGCTTTGAAGCCCATCAAATGCCTTGCACTGTGGTCTCACAGCAAGATGGTCTTGGGTTCGATTCCCTTTTGGGGCACTGTTCGATGCTTAGGTGGGCTCCAGGGTCTTTTTGTGTGGAGTTTGGGTGTTCTTCCCGTGCTGACATGGGTCTCCTCCACAAGGAACCTCGATACAAACCTCAATGCAGAGCAGACCGCTCTTTTGCCCGTGGACCTGGTCAGGCATGGAGGCTTCTGGCTGCCGTTGGAGGAAGGACTGCAGAAAGGGAGAAAAGCACAGAGGGAAATGTATTGGTGGACAATCAAGCTTCTGTGTGTGCGTGTGTGTGTGTGTGTCCCTCACATCGCATGATCAATAAAAATGTTCTTCTTCGTCTTCCAAAATTGCCTTTGTAGCTTAATTTGGCCAATAGGGGGTGGAAGAGGCAACCATTTGTTATGGTAGAGAATTGCTCGCAATAAAGTCATGCTACATTTGCATGTGGTAAATTGTTCACACATTTGATCTGAACTCATCATTTGACCACATGTATACTGAAGCAGATGGTGCTACTTGAACACTCCAGTGTTGACATTTTAGTTTCAACCTACAAAAATGTTCATTGGGGTACTTATCTCGACTGAGGCTGTATCTGCAATGAGGCAGCTAGTTTTGCGACTGTTGGGTTTTTCAGTTTGCTTACGACTTAATTGTTCCTTGTTTGTGTGTGCCGGGGGTTGGAATGCTTTGATTGCTACCACTTGGGGAGGAACAGTGGCGTTTGGACATCTTTTGACACAGGAAATGCAGGGCCCAAAATGTCATCCACCCCTCTCTGCACTCTGGGTGAACAACAGAAATATAAGGAGAGAGGGAAAGAGGGAAGGGGTGGGTGGGGTCTGGGAAGGAGAGAGAGAGGAGATGACAGGGGTGTGACAAACTCAGCACTGACACAAAGCATGGTCACTGCAGCCCACCCCGTTTCAGTCTTTCGACCACACACACTCACACACACACACACAATATAGTCACAAGAAGGACTTCTGTTTTCTGAGTCACCGGCAATGCTGTTCTTAAACACATGGGAACCCCCCCGCACCCCCTCCCCCACACACACACATATACACAAAAACACACATATTCCTCCTCCTATCTTAAAAATGATATAAATAATTAAATATGTGCCCTGACACATGTAATTTGACACATTTGCGACATACAGATGGAACTACTTTTCCCATCAAAAGACTGGGGAGAAGAAAAAAACCAATACCATATTCCTGCCATTAAAGCTTACATTGCAGAAACGACGTCTTCCAGATGTGCTGCATCGCCGCTGGGCTGTCTGCCCACCCACGCATATCCATCCGCCCCTGGGGTAGTTAGTCGGTTCAGATAGTCCCTTTTAGGTAAGCTAGTTGGCTGTCTTTGAGGTAATGATCTCTAATTTCTGTCTTTGTCTGCCTGTTGTGTTTTGGCATCAGTAAAGGCCCTGCAGGATTTCCTCTGCTGGAGAGGGTACACGCCTGGACAGGGCCCACTCGCTAGCTCTGTGGTGATGGGAAAAGGCAGAAATGCAGGGTGGAGGCTTTGAAGTCAGCCCCATCCCCTCCGTGAATGAAGTAGCCTGGATTAGTGTCTACAGGAACGTCATTAGTCTCTCCAGTGGAGTAGGCTAGCCCCAGTCAGAAGAGAGACAACTTTGTGGAATGAAACTCTACCATACCCTGTCTCTCTCTCTCCCTCCCTCCCTCCCTCTCTCTCTCTCTCTCTCTCTCTCTCTCTCTCTCTCTCTCTCTCTCTCTCTCTCTCTCTCTCTCTCTCTCTCTCTCTCTCTCTCTCTCTCTCTCTCTCTCCCTCTCTCTCTCTAAGTGGTGTGGGGCTGGGATGTGAGTGGGTGGTTTGGGGCTGTGCAGTGCGGGAGGCCTGGTCCCAGCACAAATTAAAGACTGCTTTGTGAAAGTCCCAGACTCGACTACAGGGTAGGGTTAGTCTGTGTGTGAATGTGTGTGTGTGTTTTGTCTGTGTGTGTGTGTTTGTGTGGATGTGTACCGGAGCACTCCACCAATTCGAAGAGGCCGTCCTCCTTTTTCGAACCCGTCATTAACAAAAAGAAGCCGCCACTCTCCTTCTGCACACTCAGAGAGGGAATGCATTCCTCCTGTCCTCTCTTTCCTTCTTCCTCCCCCTCTTTTTGCTTTGCCGCTTCACCAGCCATGCCTCCGCGAGGAGGGGAAGGAGGGGTGGGTTCTTTTTTTCCCCCCCAGCCCGAGGGGACTGATTCCTTCCGTCCACAAGTTTTTAAAGACTCCACTCCTCCCCCTTTCTGTGAAGGGATAGCTGGGTGGTTTGTCCTGGCTAGTGTGTAAGAGGAGAGGAGAGGAGTGGAAGAGATCAGAGGAGAGGGAGCACAGGAGAGAGGATGAGAGCGGAGGAGAGGGGATGAGGGCAGACCTGAATGGGTCTAAGGAATGCAGGAGACCAACGAGCACACCCAGCAGGAGAGAAGGAATGCAGGAGAGGCTATTGTCTCTACCCCTTCACCCCTTGTCCCTCTGCTGGGACGTAAACTCACACACACACACACACACGAAAAGAAATTTGCGGGAAAAGAGAAGCTCTCACATGTGGGGGACCCATTTGAAACTCTCTCTCTTTCAATGTCTGTCGTACACACTGGGGTTGTACGTGTGCACACACACGCGCGCACACACACACACACTCCCTGAGCTGCCCCCTCTCGTTTTTCCTCTCCTCCTTTTGACAGGATGCGGGGGGGTCAAGGGGTCAGAACAGGAGACCACAAAGAGTGTGTGCGTCAGTATGGGCCTGTATTCTTTCTCCCCCCCTCCCCTCCTCTCCCCCCTCCTTTGCCGACCTTTCCTCCCCTCCCCTCCCCCACCCATCCCACCACCACCACAATCAATCCCTGACGTTTACTTTTGGGCCCCCAGATGGCTTTAGCGTTTAGCCCGCCTCTCCCTCTGCCAGGATTAGTGAAGGGCCTAGCAGGCCCAGCTAGCCAACTCTCTCTATCTGTCTCTTTCTCCCCCAACATGTGCAAGCGGTCAGGACAAAGAGCGTCAAACAGGCAAGGGAAGGAATGCGAGACCCCAGACCGCGAAGCGATACTCGACACTGACGTTGTCGCTGCATTCCTTCCAGAGCAAACTTCCTTGAAGCCTTCAGAGAGGCTTGTAGAGAGACAAGCTGCACACAATTTCCTTTTTTTCTTGTTCTTTTGCTGCAACATAATTGATTGGTCAGGGTGTTTCATGTTATGTATTTATTTTGAGGCTGACATCTTCCGCTCACATTTCCCCAAATCCATGGAGGAGGGGGGGGGGGGGTGAGAAGTTTGGGGAGTGATGAACTTTTGACCACATTCCAGTGTATTTGTATGTAAATACGCCTAGCCTAGCACTTAGCAGTCATCCTTCTTGCAATGACATGATGTGGGCATTGTGCAGAGAAGGGCTGACTTGAGTGTCTGCTTGCTGTCTAATCTCTTGCACAGCGTGTTCACCATGGAGTTCTGCAGACGGGGTCTCCTGTTCCTCAGTGTGGATGACAAGGTTCTCCTGTTCCTCAGGGTGGATGACAAGGTTCTCCTGTTCCTCGGTGTGGATGACAAGGTTCTCCTGTTCTTCAGGGTGGAGGGGAAGGTCCTGTGCACGTTGCAGACAGCTTGTCGTCCGATTTTGTGATCTGCGGGCCGAGCTCTGCGCTTGTGTGTGTTTGTGCCTCCGGTCTAGGGCCATGCGGTGGTTTGTATTTTTAGTGCACACACACACACACAAAAGGTTCAAGTGGACTGTATTATTCAGTTAGCGGACTGTGTCACGGCAGTGACAGTAGTTGTCACAGGGGGGTAATAACCCAGGGGGGAACAGGCGGGCATAGACACACACACCCTGGTTAGATACATAGAGGGGGAATCATTAACCTGCATCTGAGTCAATGTCTCATGTGTGTAAGAGAAACACAGAGCTGGAGAGAAAGAGAGGTAGGGTGGGAGGGATGAGGATGTGGGAGGTGAAGAGCATTAATCAGAGGATATGAGTAGGTGAGGACAATCCTAACAGGCCTAGGAGTAAATAGTCAACCCCTCTGTTCAGAAACAAGATTGAGTTAGTGTCGAAACCCTTTGGTCACATGGGAATAGTCTTTTATGGGTCTATGAGTAACTGGAATAGCCAATTCTTTTGCCTTTTTGGGACATGATGTGACTCACCTTACCGACCTATGCTGTCATGACTGATGCATGCAGTGTGTGTGTGTGTGTGTGTGTCAAAGGCACCTAGCCCACTCTGCCAGCCAGACAGAGGAGAGATGAGTGAGAGTTTTGGTGAGTGTGTTAGCTTTAGCATTACGAGCAAACGGGCAAAGTTTACGCCCTGTGTAGCAGCAGGAATGTTGACATTTCCGAACCAATCTCAATCTCTTTTCGCTTCCATCCTCCATTTTTACCTCCCCCCCCCCCCCTTCCCTTGACATTTCCTCAGTCTCCCCCTCCCTTACCCTCTCCTCCCTCTCTCCCCTCTCCAGTGTCGAGTCACTCATCACAGGTATCTCCCTCTCTTTCTTTCTCTCTTTCCACTCCCCAAGGGCCTGTTTTCTTTCCCTTTTTTCCAAGGGCAGAGACAATGGAGTGATGTGTCCCTTCATGTGGTTCTGGGGAGGGTTAGATGGGCGGTGGAAACAGAGACAAGCAGCAGGAGGACAAAAGGACTGGGCAAGAAGTCCTTGTGGGCCGGGCCTTCATGAAAAACTCATCAAACACTCTGTCCAAACACTCCCAGTCACTTGTGGATTGAATAACCCCACACTTATTTCAAGTTGTCAGCGTGTAACTCTTTAGATGAACGGAAGCTGGTGCAGCTCGCAAGGCTGTCAAACTGTACCTGAGCTCATCCCTGCAAAATAGTGGCACTCGACACACACACACACACACATCTAGCTGTTAATTTGACGCAGGTGTGTGCGAACGCACGCACGTCGTGTGTGTGTACATACTTACCTCGTTTTTCCCGCTCTGTGGCTGTCTATTAACTGCCAGTCCTCTCTGCCTGTTACTGATTGACAGCAGAGCAGAGCTATAAAAGAGTAGAGCAGGTAACTTAAAGACAGGGCTTTCTATTTGAACTTAGGGCTGTATGGAAGTGGGTTAAGTGGATCTGAGTCTGTCTATTGCCTAACACATAGCAGCTGCTTGCCAGATTTGAAGCTGTCAGTTGTAAACAGTCTTATCAGATAGGCTTGATGCTAGCAACACTTTGTTGACACTGAGTTTGCGTGGTAGGGAAAATAGTATTCCGGTGCGTTGACGCTGTGTATTTTGGGGGGCCTTGCAGTCTAAATAAGATACTTTTTATACTTCTTCACAGATACTGTGTTAATTGTTTTTGTTAGGTAGCTACATGCACATTCACAACATGAGCCTGTTTTTCTAACCACACTCGCTGTGAGTCACCTGAAAGAATTCCCAGAAGCCTTCATGTCAGTTGGCGCCACTCTGTCACGGATGTCAGAGGTCAGCCAGGAGGTTTCTGCTCTCCAGATGCCTGGGTTCTCTCGACACAATAGTTCTGTTTGTGTTTGTGTGTGTGTGTGTGTGTGCGTGTGTGCGCGTAGTGTGTCTGCAATGTTTCTGTGTGGTGTTTTCAGAATGAAAGGTAACATTGTTGTTCTCCAGAGGGATAACAGAGTTCACAGTGAACTGAAAGACTGCCACATCAATGGTGTCTATCTGACAGATTCATATCAGTCCTTCAGTAAACTGGTGACCAGTATCTCCTGTGCTTTGACAAAGACATGAAAATATATATAATTGTTTTTATGTTTGGAAGGTGTCAAAAAGAAATGTATGAGAAAGCTAAGAAGAACCTGTCTTTTGAGTAAGCATTTGGGAGTAAACAGTAGCCAGACTAAGACTTAGCCCACTGGCTAAAACCCTCGGTGTTATGTTTCAGTTAGAAAGCACTGGCACGTCACTGTTTTGATGCCAATTAGCAAGAAAATTTTTTATTTTTTTTTCTTTTCATCAGCAACTACTTCTGCTTGTCCCCTGGGTCAGACTAAATAGCAAGGCCGTGTTTAGGCGTGTTTCCGCGTAGCTTGCACTACAGACAGCAGCAAGGTACACAACAGGGCTCTTACGCCGTTTAGCCTCGACAGCAACCTTCATGTTGCTGCCACGCGTCGCCATGGAGACACTATCACAAAAGGCTCCAGCTGGCTGTGTGTGTGGTGTGAGCATGAGCAGACAGAGACAGCCCCCCCCCCCCCCCCTTGTTCTCCTCCCCTCTCCCCCCTCCCTCTCCCCAGACCTCCTCCACCGCCCCCTCACCCCTTCTAGCCTGTCTGGAACCCCCTTGCCGACCCACAGCTAAGTGCCATGCAGCTGGACTGAGTGTGTGTGCGGGTCTCCCCCTCCCCCCTTCCTGTCTTTGTGTGTGTTTTGAGAGGAGCTCTGGTTTTGCCCTTGGCTCCCACGCGAGGGAGCTCAACGCTGCTCGCTAGATTGTTAGCCTGACTGCTCTTAGGAGTGCACACAGACACATGCTATTTGAAACTCATATGAACTCACGCAACATCGAAATATAGACCTATTTAACCAAAAGACCTGATATTAACTGCTGTCACCACTCTTCCTTTCTTACACACACACACACACACACACACACACACACACACACACACACACACACACACACACACACACACACACACACACACACACATGCAGAGAACTGAGGCAGTCGTTAAAGTTGTAAAGTTGTTTTCAAAGGGTATACTGAGATCAAT
>NC_061067.1:7910229-7940349 GCF_021917145.1 Hypomesus transpacificus
GTCTGTGTTGTGTGTGTGTGTGGGGGGGGGGGCTGACTTGACAGCCATCCTGTTACTACAGTCATTGTCATGCAGGCAGGCAGTCAGGCTACTTTACGGGGAGTTGTGTTTGGCGGGGCGGGGGAGGGCGGGGGGGTGACATAGGAGCATTTTGGCTTCTTCTTCTGCTCCCTGGTGGTAAGCTACGACACGGTCAAGTCCAGCCTCCCTTCTGTTTAGGCCTGCACGTTGAGCGCCGGATGCCTTTCTGCTAGCTCTCACATAAGGGGGAACAACTGACACACACATTCTCACAACACACAAAGCTCTCTCTCTCACATGCACACACACACACACATATACATGTACACACACACCATTTTGCATTAGCTTTACCTGGTTCCTTGGATTGAAAGAAATGTGTCACACTAACTTATGTACAAACACACACACATGTGACCCACTACAAATAGTGACTCCACTGTTAGGCAGCCACAGCTGAGAAGAGGTGACCAATTTGGCCTCCTGTTGTAAATTGATTTCACACTATCTACAGTGGCTTGCTGTAGCAACCGCTGGTTTCTCCACACACAAATCCAGCCCCCGCTACACACACACACGCACGCACACATTATGCTCTCAGTATTGGTTCAAGGTCAGGGCTGAGCGTCTACATCAAACTGAGGAATCTGAGGTGGGGTGGGGGGAGGGTGTTCTGGAAGGGTCTACGCTGACTGACCAAGCAGGGAGAGGGAGGTACAACTCCTCTCACCTGCCAAGGCAAACATTAACTCCTTAACTTTTCAGAGGGTCCACTGAAGCTTAGGTTTAGTGTGTGTGTGTGTGTGAGAGAGAGAGACAGAGAGAGAGAGAGAGAGAGAGAGAGAGAGAGAGAGAGAGAGAGAGAGAGAGAGAGAGAGAGAGAGAGAGAATGTGTGTGTGTGTGTGTGTGTGTGTGGGTCCTGGGAGGTCCGGGCTGAGTGCCCCCTAACACTGAATTCCCAGACAGTGAGAGTGCAGTTCTGCCTCGGCCTTTCCTCTCTGAAAAAATTAATACCGTCATCTGTGTGTGTGTGTGTGTTTGTATGTGGTTTATGTGTTGCCATATGAGGTCATAACCTCACCTTAGTGTTTGAACTCGGCTTAAGCCAAACCAAGAAGGAATGGCGAACAGTAAAAGAGATGAACACTACTAACGACGTGGACTACAGTTCCCTGTGCTCAGACACGTTTATTCTCAGAAACCGCTCTTCGAATACATCAATCCCCCCCTATCCTTTAAGACCTGAAGACATTAGCCCAACTACATGTCTTTTTAAACAGTTTACCAATGCTAATCCGCCAGCACACAATGCAGACGTGTGCAGAGTGAGTCTGTCAAAGGGTGTCAGTTTATTCCGTACATTTCCTACAGCACCAAGTGGCTTTAGCAGTCACCGGAGATATGGAACGTCAACCAGCGCTCTCGGGAACGACGTCGTGTGGAGGTGGTCTCGGTGACTCCACCATGCACACCAGCAGGCCCGCACAGACCTCCCAGGGTGCTTCTCAGTGTAGGTGGGGAGGCCAACCGCTGTCCAGGAGTAGCCTACACATGAGCCCTCGCTCTCATGGATATTAGCATTAGCATGTTAGCTCGAATGCCAGCCTGTTTTGCTTCAGTGTGAGGGGGGGAAAAGTCCCGCAAGTCTGAATGTGAGAACTAAAGTATCTAAAATGTCTATTGACCTATATTAACCAAAAGGTCAACTAGGACACATTGTAATGCAGCAGAGGGGAGATTATAGTGTCTGGAGCCGAGGGCTGGCTTCCCTCAGCAACCTCTTGATGTGATTTACTGGATTCTCTGAAGCATCCCACCTGACTGTAACTAGAACCTGTAGAACACATTGTCCCCCCCCCCCTCCTTTGTCTCTCCTTCCTTTCTTCCTTTCATCCCCTCACCCTCCTTTCTCTGTCAGTGTCTGTCTTTCTTTTATGCTTTCTTTCTTCCATCATATCCTATCTACCTATGTCTGTCTGTCTCTCTCTTTCTCTCCCTTATCCCTCCCCTCTATCTACATCTCTCTCTCTCTCTTTCCCTCTCTCTCTCTGTGTGTCTGGCCTGTGTTTGGCCTTGGCTCCTCAGGAAGTTGTTAGCAGCCTGATAGAAAGCAGACTGAGGTCATTATGACTGCACACCTGCTATGAGGAGAGTTACTCTTTAACTGCTCTGCACACACACACCCACACACCGACACACACACCCTTACACACAACACACACGGTCTCTGTTTTATCTATCGTAGTTCCCCCCCGCTCCCTCTCTGTCTCTCTGTCTGTGTTCACGGAAGAGAGGAGATGAATGGCCGACGGAGGTGTAGATGAATGGGTAGAGCAAAGGAGGGTGGGGGGAGTGGCCGGAGATGGGGTGAGGCAGACTGATGGAGGGAGATCTGTCACCCCGCGGGCAGGTCAAGCCAGGGTGTGTGTGTGTGTGTGTGTGTGTGTGCATGTGTGTGTGTATATACGTGTGTGTGTGCTTGGGGTTGGTTTTTCTTTTCTTTGGCTGTTTGTGAGTGATCTGTCGTTGGGTTTCTTACACACGGTCTGAAAAGTTAGCTGTCATTGAGCATTCAGTTGGCTCATCTCCTACTAACACAGCTCCCTGCCTTTGGCCTCTCATTCAGAACTGTGTGTGTGTCCTGGATGAATCTGTCTGTGCATAACAGTGTGACAGTGTGTGTGTCGGTTGGCACATTACACTGTGGGACTTGGCAAAAGGATCTCTTTACAGACACAAAGGCTCTTGAGCCAAATAAAAAATGTGCCTTCCCTGGCCCCCTACAACACACACACATACACACACACACACACACAAAGCTAGTCCTGAGGGTGTGTTATCAGCACCGAGGCAGGGTGAGTGATGACTACACACTCCAGTGCCTCTGAATCAACCAGGTGACAGCACACACACACATACGTACACACACACACACTCCCGTCAAATTCAATGCTATCTGATGGGATCTGTGTGTGGAAGCAGGGCCTCCATCTGTTGGAGTGTCACACACATTTGTCTACCCAGTGGTTTGAGCTGTTGACGATCTGGTACTTTCTAAAATGACCTGAACTTTACCTGAATTATGTCAAACAGTAAGACGCAAACAAACTTTAGAACGTAATTTCTACCTGGAATTTCTCCAATGACTGACTAATAACGTGACTATTTTTTATTTCTTTTTCAACTGTATTTATGACTTGATGCAGCCTGAACAGGCTTTGACTCGACCCATAGTACACTCCAAACAAAGCTGTTTAGAAGGACATGCGCTACATCCGGTGTGACGGCATTTCCACGGCGCACGCCAACCCTGCGGTCTCCTCCCTCCTCCAGCTACCGGCGGATGACCCGCTCCAACAGCGTGACGGCGGCCGTGCAGGCCGACCTGGACGACCCCAGCGACCCTCCGGGGACTCCCCTCCCCCCCCTGCGCCACTGCGCCACCATGCCCCGGCAGCACTCCCGCGACGCCGCCACCTCCACCGTCAGCATCCAGGGCTCGGGGAACCACTACCACGCCTGCGCCGCCGACGACAGCGACGGCGGCGGCGCGGGCTTCGACCCGTCCATCCTACCCCCGCCCGACCCCTGGATGGACAGCGTGGCGGGCGACGCCCCCGAGGAGCTGCTGCCGGGCGGGGCCGGGCGCTCGCTGTGTCGGAGGGACGGACGCTGGTTCCTCAAGCTGCTCCAGGCGGAGGCGGAGAGGATGGAGGGCTGGTGCGGGCAGATGGAGCAGGACGAGATGGAGCACGAGCTGCCGGAAGAGGGTGAGCCTGCTGGGAGGCTTTCTCTCTCCTCCCCCCGCTCTCTCTTTCTTCCCCTTCTCTTCCCGATTGTCTCTCCCTCCATCTCTCTCTGCCCCTCCACGTGTGTCATAGTCAGTGTTAGACAGCCCCTGGAGCTCCTACAATGGCTGCTTGTTGCATTGGCTGTCAGGCCCCCTCTGGTTGTTTTGCAGACATACCAGTCATAGTTAACAGTGTAGAGGAAGCCTGTGGGCCCAGGGACACATCTGTCTGTGAGATACACTGTTGAACCCCCTTTCATCACACACGCTCACACAGCAAAAAAATCTAGTCTACAGGGGTTTTCATCCAGCCAGCCCTCTTAATGAGCTTATTCTAGGCAGCTGCCAAACTGTGCATGTGCGTACGCACACGCGCCACACACACACACACACTCACAGTCTCCATCTCTCTTTCAAAGACACACACACTATCCAAAGTTAGTATGAACAACACTTGGCACTGGGGTGGCTCATGTCCTCACTATGTAACTGGCTTCTTCTCCCTAGTGCCATTGCGATTCCATCCCCCCAAATGCACAGCCCCACCCCCCCACCCCTCAAATCAACAGACAGTCTGTTTTCATTTGAGGCGGATGACTGTTTTCCTGTGCTGTGATTATATTTGAGTTTGGCCTGGAGGCTGCTTTCTCAGGACATACCCCCTGTCCACCTCAGAGCTCGGCGGGAAGCTGGGCTTTGTTTACTTGGTGCGCAGGGTAAACACTCCCACCTCTCGTCGAAACGCTCCGTTTGAGTTCCCTCCTTCCTATGTTTGTAATCGTCCGCTCTTCAAAAGGCTCGCTGCCGGACGGCCCGCCTCCGACAGGACTGGAGGGAAACCTTTCATAGCGGTTTTATATGTACATCGCCTTTTCGTGGTTCAGTGAATAATGGTGTTTGTTTGTTTTTTTGGTGTGTTTGTGTGTCCGACGCACCCGTGTTTTTCTTTTTTCGTGTGTGTGCGTGTGTGTGTACAGTCCTGGGGAAGATCCGCAGTGCGGTGGGGAGCGCCCAGCTGCTGATGTCCCAGAAGTTCGAGCAGTTCAGGGAGCTTTGTGAGGAGAATCTGGTATGCAACCCCCCACCCCCTCCCCCTCGTTACATCACACTGCACGCAGATAACACTGATAACCCCTGGCTCATACGTAGAACCTGCACATGGAAAGAATACAGCCTCATCATGTGACTGTGGCTCAAGCTATGATTGGAGCAGAGAGGATTATTGTCTTATGTGTCATTGGAGCACAGCAGACGGGGTGAAGGGGGTGATTCTGCATTGGCTGCTGTGTTAGAATACAGATTGTGACTTTCTGTAGGTTGTGATTTTCATGAACCTCGGTGTGTGTGTGTGTCTCAGAGGCCCAACGCCCACCCCCGGCCTACCTCCCAGGACCTAGCGGGGTTCTGGGACATGCTGCAGCTGTCCATTGAGAACATCAGCCTCAAGTTCGATGAGCTCCACCAGCTCAAAGCCAACAACTGGAGACCCCTTGACCCCCCCGAGATTAAGGTGCCCCCCAACCCCCACACCCAAAATGAACCCTACCACTCACACTGATTCATTCAAATCTGTATTGATTCGTTCAATGTGCATACGTTTCATGTTGCAATTCCCTTTGAGTCGGCATGGCTTCACACTCATTGCTGTGTAATTGTCACACACACACACAAGCCCACAGGTGCACACTTATTGTTTTGTGTGTGCACTCGTTGTTTCAAGTGCACTTTTGGATGTAGCATGCCCAGGTGTTGTGTGTGCGTGTGTGTTCCTGACCTGTCGTGTTGCCGGTATGCTTGCCTGACCACTCGTATGTGTGCTTTGTGTGTTTTGTTTGTCGACAGTGAGACGTATTTGAGAAGTCACTCTACCTGCCATGCACCGTGCGGGGACGGGGGGAGGGCGGCCTCCCCGGCCCCCCCGTCTCTGTCCCCCCACACACGGCTGCCACCGCCACCCACGCACTCTCACCCCGCGCCACCGTCAGCCATAACCTCATTCCGAATGCATGCAAACGGCTGCGACACCGCACCATACCGTACTCTCTCTAACCCAATTCAAGATGGCTGCTGTTATAATGTCTGAAGCGCTCTCGCACTCTGAGTGCTTCTTGCGTCCATCTTGATGTGTTAAGCTCCAACCGCCCGGCAAGGGTGAGGATACACCCCCCCACCCCCCCCCCCACCCCCGTAATCCGACGGTTTGACTGTTTATTCCTCCTCATCCAGGAGAGACGGATGGCTCCTCCTGTGCCAAAGAAGCCCCAAAAGGGCCACCCTCCCCTGGCTCGAGACCGCTCCCTGGAGAGCTCCGAGCGCCAGCGCCTGGAGGCCCGAAAGCGCCTTCTGGCCGCCAAGCGGGCGGCCTCCGTCCGACAGAGCTCGGCCACTGAGAGTGCCGACAGTATCGAGATTTACATCCCGGAGGCACAGACCAGACTATGAGATGGACATGCGCAAATTCAACACACGGAGACGCACACACAGACATGTGACCCAAACCCCATATGTACAGGTGTGCTCCAGCACCTCGACGCACACACAAACACTGTAACACAAACTGTGGCACTGAATGGCTAGGGTAGGGCTTGTAATATAACCCCCGTCTTTGTTGACTTCCCATGAACAGGGTGGGGTCTGTCAAGGTAGTGTTGGTTCCTCCACAAATGTATATTTATTTACCTATTTATTTATTTACTCTCCTTTAGGGGGGAAAAAAAGTCCTCAGCTTTCAGCTTCTGCATAGCACTCCCACGCCACTTTCTATTCCAAACATGTGTTTTGTGATCCCTTCGTTCTCCATGTTCGACACTCCGTTACACGACCTATCCTCCCAAAGCAGGCAGGTGTAGCACTGGGGCGAGGCACATATCTCGTTACGGACGTATTGAATTGGCAGAGCAGGAGACGGAAGGGTGAGATGGACAGAGAGGGAGAGAGGGCAGAAAGAGAGAGAGAGAGAGAGAGAGAGAGAGAGAGAGAGAGAGAGAGAGAGAGAGAGAGAGAGAGAGAGAGAGAGAGAGAGAGAGAGAGGGAGGGAGGGAGGGAGGGAGGGAGGGAGGGAGGGAGGGAGGGAGGGAGCGAGGGAGGGAGGGAGGGAGGGAGGGAGGGAGGGAGGGAGGGAGGAGAGAGAGAGAGAGAGAGAGAGAGAGAGAGAGAGAGAGAGAGAGAGAGAGAGAGAGAGAGAGAGGGAGTGAGAGAGAATGGTACAGAAAGAGAGAAAGAGAGGTATGAAGAGAGATTAAACAGAAACGGCGAGGGAGTAGGAAAGTAGGAAGAGAGAGGGTGGACCTAGTATTACAAGGGTGTAGCAGGTCATCCTCTGGATTGTCTCTCCTCTCCCCTCTCTCTTTTTATTATGTCCATTGTCAGTGAAAGCATTTTACATTTACATTTAGTCATTTACATTTAGTCATTTTAATATAAGACATAACTACACACAGCAAACCGAGACAAAATATACATATTTTATACCATGAACACTTCTCATTTGAATTCCAGACAAAGCTGTACGTATTGTATCAATCAATGTAGGCCACACCAAATCATATATAGTTAGTTGTATAGCATATAACACTTTCATTGAAACTCTGAATAACAAAACACAACAAACATGTTTTTACAGGTCCTCATGCTCGCTACCATTATTTTTGGTGGTTCAAAGTTCTCCTGTTTGGTGAGGCCACAGACAAATGTACGCGTATGCGCAGTTTTCTGCATTTCAAATTCACAACAAATATTGACACACTGGGTTAGGGGTGGTAGATTAAGTTATTTATATTTTATATATCTACCTATATTATCTAAATATATATATACCTTATATAAATATACCTATATTAATATAGGTCTTATGTACAGTAACCAAATAACTTCACAAGAAAACATCCATGTCTTAAGACAGGGCTGTTGTTCTCTAGCCTATCCCAGGGGTCAGAGGTCAGAGGTCACAGGCTCAGGCAGGTCACCCAGGTGTGATTTGGTTCTGGAATAAGCAATGTTGGTTTGAGGTCAGGTGTGCTCTGTTGTTGGATCTGGAACTGTTTCTTCACAGAAATCATTAAGTTCACAGAGTAAAGGACACACCTGCGAAATCAGGGTTCGTCACAAGAAGGTGTGTGTGTGTGTGTGTGCATCCGACCGCTTGTACGTATGTGCGTGTGTATGTAGGAGTGGGTGTTTTGAATGTTTGCTTGTGTGTGTTCTAGTTACATAGCAGGTGCCGATGAAACTGGCGTAGCACAGTTGTACCGTGCATGTGGAAGACACTTGTGTTTGTGGGTTTTCATGCTTGTTTAGAAAGTGCTTTCTTTTTTTCAAAGGTCAAATGTTTTCAAAGATCAAATGAGGCCCGCAAGACAAGCAAAGTAGCAGAATCGACACACTGTAAAACAAGAAACACTGTCCATCATTTTTAACTGAGCTATACATACTGTTACCACTGTATTATACATATGCTGACTCAAGATCATTGGTATATCATTTATTTATTTATTCATCTTTTTGTCTATAATATTGTACTGAAACCATAAGGTATCCTTGAGTTACCTACAGTGAGGTCATCGCTAGTACAGATATCATGCCCAACATGTTACAGTATTTAATTGTATAAACAGAAGTAGGTTAGGTTGACAACTTGTCAGGCAAGATGGATGTTCTTTTTATATGTGTGTGTTTCTCATTTCCCATGCTAGTTCCCATGCCAACTTTTTAAAGGTGAACGTTCATAGTGTTTTATATCCATGTTTTATTTATTTGGAGAAGAAATATTGTTTATTATGGTGATTATGATTATTATGCACTGAAAAGGCCCATATACTGTGTTTATAATTGTTCTATGTTTTCTCTTTGGCATGACAGGCACTTTTATTTCTTTTTTCAGTAATCAGCCTTAATTTCTAATGTGATAGTTGAGCACAAAACAGCCTCAGGGGAAGAAGCATGTAATGTGTGTGTGCGTGCGTGTTTCGTTCGGTGTGTGATATTCATGCCTGTGTGTGTGTGTGCTATAATTGCGTCCCATGAAAAGGCTTCATTTCCCACTGTAAACACGCCCACATGATATATCATGAGGTTACACGGGGCAACATCATATGAGTGGAAGTCAATTGTGATTGAGTCCTTTTTCATGAAAAAAACACTGTCAGAAAGCTCCTTTCCCCCCATGCAAATCTAAATCAGTTTGCCATATCAAAATGTTTGGTCCACATGGATTTGAAGACAGATCTTGAGCTACGTTACTTTCACGGCCTACGGTTTTGATCCTAGTAGTTGGGTTGGTACCTATGTCCTTGTTTTCAATGTAGTTACTCTAGATGGGTGATAGGTGCTCCATAGGCACCTAGCAAAAATCCCTTGCCATTTTTGAGAGGGATAAGGATGTTATTTATAGAAGTAGTAATAGAGAGAAGTATTGTTTCTTTGTGGTGAGGTTATAATGAGGTCACTGTATTGTATGATTTGATTTGACACTGGAAAAGTAACCCTAGATTTACCATTTTGTCATTTAGGTCCAGGTACTTTTGATACTTCTTCTTTTAACTACTGTATTTGAAAGAATTAAATTGTTGGTAAAAAAATGAATTATTTATGTTTATTATATAATAACATATCATTATACCCTGCCATACAGGGGGTCGAAATAATAAACAGAATGTTGGATTGTGGGTGATTGCCAAACTAAAGACTTTGAAACAATCCTGGCAGTTCTGAGAGAAAGATGTAGCAACAAGAAAAGCATTCAATGAACATTTGTACATAAATGAATGTTTCCCTAATGTAAAACAAAACATCAATCAAATAACATATTACGCAGATACATTTTGTAATTAATGTTATTACACTGTTGATGTTATGGCACGTGTATGAAAATCTATCAGCATTAAAAAACCTTAATGCCATCATTGTATTGTCGCTGACTGCATATATTCCAGTGCAGGCTAAACATGTGTTCCCACTTTGCACACAATTAAATCAGATTAGAAGTTCCCCTTCTGTTTTCTTGGCATTTCCCTACCGCAGAGGCGGGACCCCACAATTAGACTGTAGTTTTGGCCTTGGCTTGGCCCTGCAGATTCGTCACTACACACATCAATCAACCTCGGCAGGCAGCGAGCTGACCTCATAGGCCAAAGTCCTGGGGGAAAATCATGGAAGCAGGGACTCACAAAACCATCTTTCCTGATTCCTTAGTTCATTTTCGCTTGCTTCTTTCTTCCTTGCCTGGTTTCTCACACGTAGTAAAGCCCCAGCTTCCACCCCCTTCTGACTGTTTTGAGTTTCAAGGAGCCAAGCCGACTGACGTAAAAGAAGGGGAAGACTTTTGAGACTCATCTGTCAGTCTCTCCGAAGACATCCTTCTGTTTTGGCTCTAAAGGGTGTTGTGACCCTCATTGGTGTTTTGTCCCCAGGGTGGGGTCTTCTTCCACCAACAGGAATATCTGTCACTTCTGTCAGCCTGTCATCCACGGGAGCCAGATCAAATCGCACTGTGCATTTGTCTTCCTCATCTGTTTATGATCAGACTCAGGCACAGCACCTTATTCATCACATGAATATGAACGACTATCACAAATGAACATGAGTCTTTATCTGTTTCAATCCAGTTATACTTAAAATAGAGGTTATATTTTTACAACTGAACAACAACTTATTAAGGCCAATTAATTAGGGCCATCTGATCCTTAAGGATTGGAGCAGGAGGAGGAGGGAGCAGCTGTCTGGTCTGGCCATAAACAACGTCTGAATACCCAGAATCCTCTCTGTGTTAATCTTGTCTGCAGAGTGTATACACACGCATACACACAAACACAGCACCTCCATCTTGGCAGGAAACAGTTGATCTCTGCTGTTAGCCGTAGCCATAATTCATGCAGGATTATGCTAATTGCCGCGAGCTCTTGTAAACCTCTCTCGCAACCGTAGGAACGCCTAGAGATGAGTCATCAGACACGTGGAAACACGTCTGTGACAGCACGCCATTTCTTTCCTCCCTCTACCTTTTCACTTTTCTATAACATTCCCCGTCTCAAAAAGAGGCGTATGTGACTCACTTGTTAGTCGTTAACTTTCAAATGCCCCCGAGCTATATGTTCTCTGGTTACTTTAATTAGCTTGCAGTATGGCTGACATACCTTTACCCATCAAGATTTGTGTTGCCTGTTGATGTTTTTCCAGTTAGGATCCTTTTTGGGGAGACTCCTCAAGCTAGATTCCTCAGTTGATAAGATAATGAGGTCATAGGCCTGTAAAAAATGACACTGAAACCGACAAAGGAAATTTGTAGAAAACAAAACTTTATTTGAATCCCATGTGACCCCTATTTGCCACAAACATTGCACAGTATGAAAAGAAATCACATCATTGGGCATCATGTCACATTAGCTATACACATGGTCCTTTTGTACATGAAATGCTTTCTTTTTGTTTAGTTGTTTTTTGGTGATTTTGAGATGCTCAGTCTGGTTGTAATACGATAACAAATGCAAAACAGACCTATATAGTGTTATACTTCCAGTCCACTGGCCACTGCTACTCTGGGTGAAGACACAAGGTTCAGACTAAGAACCTGCTACATACCTCTGAATATGTTCATCTGAATAAGTTCATCTGAATTCCCTCCGAAGGAAAAACAACAACAAAATTCAACCAGAAAAAAATAAAATAAAAAAGGTTTCCTTTGAAAAATAGTGAAAGGAATAGTAGCAAAATAGAACAGGCAAAAACTATACTCTTATCATGAAAACACATAACACTTACTACAGTAGTGAATAGAGTTCCTCGTCGATGTCCAGAGCAAAGTATGATTAAGACACAGAGATGAGTCTCCTGCCGTCCTGCTGTGCAAAAGAACGGAGGGGAGTCAGATCGATCGCAGACAGATCACTGAAATGTAAAACAACCCATCCTCGGGGGAGGAGAAGGGGAATAAAATAAAAGAAACACCTTTAACTTGGGAAATAAAAAGGAAAGTTGTAAAACAGGCAGCTTTTGTCCTACATTTTTTGGTCCTGTGTGCAAAAATGATACACATTTAGATACATACGCTTGTATATGAAAGAAGAAAAAAAAGAACTATCCAAGGCACCTTAATACAGTCTTTTTTCTTTCTATTACAAAAATCCTCATCAGTTTTGATTGGTATACCAAAAATAGAAATGACCAGGCGTCTGTTGACGTGGGTTTGTTCTCTGTTGCGCACCGACAAGTTGATTCAACTCGCAGAGACAAGTTCCTCGTGAGAAACGAAACGAGTTGATTCTCTATTCCTTTTTCCCCCTCCAGCTCCATCTTTCCTCTCTCTTTCTCCCTGATCTTACGAGACCCGTTGCTTAGCCTGCAGCTCCATCTCGGCTGCCCGTTTGAGGGCCACATCCACCAGGAGCTGGAAGCCGCTGAAGTCCTGGGTGAGGTCTGGCGGGGTGGGGGGCGGGGTGTTGAAGAGCCCGCTCTGGGGGCTCATGCTCCCCTCCAGGGTGGTGGTGGTGGTGGGAGGGATGGTGGTCTTCTCAGCGGGGCTCTCCAGCACCTCCTCCTTACACCTGAGCAGCCCGCCCAGAGCAGCCGCCGACTGCAGCAGCTCCGCCGCCCTGTCTGTGTTCAAACTCAGGAAGTAGGGAAGGGAGGAGTGACTTGGCTGCACGGTCGCCGTGACAGTGGTGTGACAGATGACGGACGGGCGGGCGGGGGCGGCCACCGGCGGGGACGGGGAGGCTGAGGTGGGGGAAGAGGAGGACGGGGAGGAGGTCATCCTCAGGACGCTGGGGACGTCGGGCTCGAAGCTGGAGGGATGGAGGCCACGCTTGTCGTAAGCGTCCTCCGTGCCGGTGGCGGTGGCGGCGTGCTTGGGCGACTGGGAGTTGTCGGAGAAGCTGTCGCCCGCCTTGCTGCCTTTCCGGGAGATGGTAAACTGGTTGGGGTCCTTGCCGTCTTTTCGCAGCAGCTCAGGTAGCAGTCGTCGCCGGGCGTTGATGAACCAATTACACACCTAGATGAGAGGAACCCAGGGTAAGTCACACCGTCTTGTCGGACTTAGATCTCACTTTCACTGGGTTTCACTTGAAACTAAACGTGTACTATTTACAAAGCTGCAGTTCCCTTTTGCACACTTGCGCAGTGTGACCTTGTTTTTTTTACAACAACAATCAAATAGTTAGAATGAGAATGTTTGAATTTTTGCTGGTTCTGTGTTAAAACTGAGACTTATACAACTAAGCCGTTGGCTAATTTTTCTCTAAATCCTTTTGTAATCTATATGAAGAGAGTCAACTTTCTCCCTCTTGTGTTTCTTCCCCCACTCTTTTCTCTCTTGTTCCCAGTCTTTTGTTGGCTGTGGAGGGCCCAGTGAGCCCAGCAGTTCTTACTATGTAAATGACTCTGCATTGTTCCCAGACAGCTGGGCTGGATAGGGCTGGAGGGAGGGAAATTCCTGACTGCCTTAGCCAAGCCCTCACCACACGAGGGAGGGAGGGAGGGCGGGAGAGGGGTGGGGAGGAGGGGTGGGGTCGAGGGAGCAGTTTGCTCAGTTGCCTCTGCTCTCAATGTGTATTCATTTAAAACGGTCTCAGACCGAAAGGGAGCAATACTGTGGAACGACTCACTACTCAAACTGAACGTGTCATGGTTTCTTTGTCCATGTGTCATAAAAAACAAACAAACAGGAAATGATCCCAAGATGGGAACACCGTCATTGTTTTCCCCCCAACGGCTAGTCTGAGCACAGCGGCTGATCATATCCTACAACTTAGTCATGAACCTCAGAGGAATGTTTCTCAGGCTCAGATACTTTGTCTCTCCTTTGTTTTCATTTCCCACCAACTACAGCTGTATGGCCACTGCTTTGGGTGCCTACCTGCAGAGTGGATAGCTGGGTCTGGATAGACAACAGGGATTTCTCCTGTTCAGAGGGATAGGCATTGTAGCGATGCTCAAACAGCCAGTCCCTCAGGATCTGGACAGACTCCTTGGGCAGGTTCCCCCTCCTCTTCCTCTTCCCGCTCCCCCCCGAGCTGGATGATAGGTCCAGGGGGGCGTCCATGCCGTCATCCTCGTCTGTCTCGCTCCCTGACAACATCATCATGCCTGTGGGAGGAACAAAGGGTGTGTATGAGGAAAGGCACACTAGAGACTGACTACACAGTGACATCCAAGTCCAAAACACCGATCTTTCAGCCGATATGCCACATAACGACTGTGCCAGCCGGCTTGTCAAACACTAGCTGTCTCTAATGCAGCTGATGTGTCAGAGCCAAGCTGTCAAGTTCAGCCATGTGATTCATGCCGGGGAGGGAGGGAGGGCGCAGAGGGAGAGCGTCACAAAGGCTGCTCCGACGCTGTGTCAGTTATGAAAACCTGCCTCAACAAATACTGGAGGGCCTACTGTAGAGAACACACACGCCAATGTGTTTAGACCAGACATTGCAGAGAAAGGGCTGGAAGCTGACAAGACATAACACAGTAGTTATGTCAGCGGCAAAATATCCCACTTCCTGCACTACTAAGCTCTATTCTATGCTACAGACAATTCTAAAGTTCCAGACAATAATCAAGTTAAGAAAATCTGTAGTTCCTTAAAAATGTGAAGTATGTTATCTATATTAGTTTGTATGATTGTATATAGTCATTCTTAATACAGCTTTGGAGTGTTAATTGATTGCGAGTGTTAGTACAGTGAATACGTCACAAATTGCCAAATGTAAACAAAACTGGAGACACTTTGTTGACACCGTTAACAGATCCACTGTTATTTATAGTCAATTTGTAGCATTTTTTTTAACTCTTGCTTGCTCACAACTTGCCGCTCAAGGTGTTCCCAAAGTTAGTTCACATTTTGCTTTAGTGACGGGTTGGGTATTTTAATAGGTTTTCAAGATTCTAACATAAAGTAGTTAAAGTTGTAATGACACGTGTAAGAGGTCTGCATGGAAATTCCCAAATAGCCTGTTCTTGGTGTGGTTGGAAATGGAGAAGAACTTCTCGAATGAAATTCACAGTATGAGATAATTACGTAGGCTTGAACAAGAGAAGGGGGAGGGGGGACCTGTTGCAAATCTGCGTCTAGAGACTAAACAAAAGAATCTTGGTCGTCGATCTGTTCTTTCAATATATTTCAAATGTTATTGAAAGAAAACTTACTATACCATGACTTTATTCCTAAGTAGTACATAAATGTTAGCGAATTTGGTATTTAGTGACCACAACTGAATTTATTTTACAAGTTTAAACAGCGTGGAGAAGTTTTCTATTGTGCTCACACGAGGTCGAAGAATGCGAGAGCAGTCTCGCAGACGGAAAGCAAATTGAAACTTCACTAAGGAAGTCAAAATTGAGTGTTGTGTAGGTCTGGATGTAGTCACTTGGTAATAAGGAAAGCATTTTTGTCTCTCTGGTATATGGAAACTATGTTGCTTCTACACGAGGCGAGGCAGCTACTTGGCCAACACGTCTCAATCCCTGCCTATGGCACAGGAAACTTATGTCTAGTGGAACGTCTTAAACATATTATACATTTTGTAACACTCCGAATGATGACGTGATTACGACAATATACCACTGGCACATTCACCTTTAAGGTTTGGTTCGTATCGGCTCATTTGAGTCAGAAAGGTCCTCATAAGTTTTACAGGTCCACAAGTTAAGTTAATGTAAACATAATAATTGGGTCCGGTAAATCTATCATATTTACTCTTAACCAAATAGGCGTGAAATAAGTGTAAACAACTGAAGAAAACTAGAGATGATTCTAGTTTGGTATAGTTCTTATAACGTTTCCTATCAAATTTGACAGCCCGTCAGCACATGGGAGAAAAATCCTGTTTTGTCTGGAGCGGAAACAATAGGCTACATGGCTTGCAGTGAAAACACCATTACATTGAGTCCATTGCAAAATATATATTTGAAAAGCATGTACATAGCTTATTGATATCTATGCGATATTGCAGACCTAGACAAATTCAAATGCAACGTACCCTTTTTTGTCTTCATGTCCGCCAGAAATCCCCTTTTCACGGTGGCCACGAGAAAAGCGCAGTGTTTTTTTTTTGTTTTTTTTCCTCTCCTTCGATTTAGTCCTTGCTGTTCTTCTTTCCCAGGTATTCCCCACACGTATATTCCAAGTGGCTGCAAATGTGAAATCGGTTAATATCCTTTTCGTTTTAAATGTCCGTCGTTTTATTTGCTAGAGACTTAGGGTACCTGAGATCTGCGCCTCTCTTGGCTTGCCTTTCTCATTCAATGTGTGTTTGATCACGAAACTGGGTGACAGCTATCTTTGACAGCTGCGTGACTCAACGCTCGAAGATCCTCCCACTTGGAGAGAAGAGGAAAAATCTGTGACATCAGCATGGCTTGAACACTGACATGGATACACTTTTGCATCTGAAGCTCATACAACACATGTTTTCATACAAATTGCTAATGTAGTGTTCCTTTCATCCCATCAATAAATTGGAAATGAACAACTGTAGTTTTTTTCTTAGGCTATTTCTCCTGCAATAGAGTTGGCCTGGACAAATGCATTAGCCAACATTATATAGTTCTAGGCTGATAAAATTATCATTACAACATATGTTGCATTTGTATTTGAATTGAGGCTTGAGGCAAGGATATTGGCGTATTTACCAGGTCAGGTTTTATCAGCTGCATTGTCTAGTTATCGTCATGCTGTTTTGTAATCACTTTCAGTGTAGTAGGACGCACGGGACGCGATCATCTCGTTAATGTTTTTTGTGTTTGAATGGCAAGACAGCGTATACTCCTGGAAATCTAATTGTGCATAATCTACCGTAAAATCACATACTGGTGAACGGATACTTTCAGTAGCCTGTGTTTTTCTGTATTTAGATGGCGGGAGTAAACATTACTGAATGCGCCAAACAACGGCCCACGTGTTGAAATATGGAATTACAGGAGGATTATGGACGCTTGCTGTCAAATTGTGTTTGCATTGGTGCTATCAGGCATTATTAGGGTTCATTTTGGAGTACGATTCAAGTACAGCCTATTCCTCGACTGCAAAATCACTATGCATATAGGCCTACTGTTAATTTGCACGTTTCATTTTACGCTTTATAAACTAAATTATGTTGTCAACCCCGATTTTGGTACATAAAGATCCAGTCATTTGTTTCCCATACAGAATATGTGACAAAAAAAAGAAATCCAAAATATGGCAATTTTCTATGTCTCCATTTCGAGCTTTAGGGCTTCATTCTGCAATTTGTCGCCACCAGGTGTTGAGGCTGCTAAAACGCGTATGCGTCACAACTCCTGGTATCAGGGTGCACTCTACTGGACACCTTGTGATAGGCCTAAAGCTTTTTGTTTTTACAGTTGAGCTACTTTTAATTACACTGATCAAACTAACAATTCATACCAAACTTTTAAACAACAAAGTTGTTTGATTGAATCAATAACCCTACATCTTTAGACAACAGTTGAAAAGGAGAGAGTGAGAACCACGGGGAGACTATTTGTTGCCCGAATGCTGTGTCTGTGTCGGATCTGTTGTGTTGTGGTCTGTGCGCACACATACCAGGTTAGGGATGTCAGCAATTCAGCCAGTCTTATTGAAAATGTAGACTGGTTGGCTATTTGGTTATAGCCTGCAAGTCAAGTGCAATCTGAATTTACGGAAACTAATCCAAGGAGATTCTGCCTGTAATGTAACAAGACAACAGACGGTCAAAATGTGTTTAGATGATTATTTATATAGCCTGTTGCCCCATTGTATGTATAAGAGATCACTGATGTTTTAAACGTGATTGCTGTTAGTTGTAGGCCTATAGGTAATGGCCCGATAGTCCAAACGTGAGAACAAACACCCTATAGTCAGTAAATCTGTTTCTTAATTTGATTTGGAACTTGGCTATGGGTTAAATCTATATGATTACATTTGCATTAATCATGTATTTAATTTTGGTCCGTAACAATGTGCATGATCGTTTTTGGCAAGCATTGCGCATTCCATTACAACGACGCCGCCCTGACGTGGCTGTCTGGAGCAAGCGAAGATCTCAGTGTTCGGTGACACATCAAATCCTTCGCATTCTCTCTGAGGTAATTTACCCCTTTACCATGGTGGGCACATCTTCGGTCGTTAACCATGACGGAGCCTGAAGAAGAGAGCGTCCGGTTACACTTTTCGTGTCTAAATTTAGGGGAACTGTGGTGACGCAAAATGGCTAAACTGGGGTCCTCTGTGTAACAACGGGAACAAGACTCGGGTCCATGGAAACGTTCTCTACAACTTTACTGTTATTGATGACAACGTTTATTTTTAGTGTGTGCTATCATCCTTCCGTAATACTCCGGGCTCTAGCTTTAGGTATAAAGGACAAGCTTTCAAAATGCAGTTGTACAGCAGTGTGTTGACACACTACCCTGGATCCTCTCGAAAAGTTTCGAAAACGATCACAAGTGGTACCAACGATTTGACCACAACTACAACGAACTCCTCTGCAACAGATAAACAGGAATTGACTGGTGAGCGAACGTCGACCAACGGACATTCAGAAGGAGAAACTAACTCTGTGGCCAATATGTCTGCTTTTTCATGTTATGAAGCTGCTTCAATGAAGCCAGTGTACTTCACATCACATGCAGAAATAATCATTCGGCGGCCCGACGGAGTGAAGAGGTCTGTTCCTATTCATATTGTAAAAGAGACCAGACGCAAACGGTCATCTCCAGACACCTTTGATGTGAGTCCGGGGCGTGATGTAAATAAGTTGGACAGGCCTACTGAACTTGCTGTGGACTTAATTGGTCACTTGAACAGAAGAGAGGAGCAATTTGTTGAAATTCCAGGGTTGATCGAAACTTCACTGATTGATTGCGGAAACGAGGAGCCGAGATACAGAAAATGTGAAGAAAGGATGAGACGGCTTATTGCGAATGATTTCGTCGTGAAAAGTGACATTATCAATGCGGAAAACAAGCATAGCAAGGAGGTCATGGCAACGGAGGCAGGACAGGATATCATAGATAAGCAAGATGATGTGATATGGGATCTGGACTCTCCATCAGCTGAGCACGTCTTTGAACTACGTGTCTTACGCGAGCCATCTCCCCAGAAACAGCCAGCTGACATTGACGAAAAAGTGACACGGTACTTGGCTGAAGTAGAAAAACAGAACAAATACCTCCAGGAGAAGCACAAGTACAGATTTCAGATCATCCCAGATGGCAACTGCCTGTACAGGGCTGTTTGTAAAGCAGCTTATGGAGATCAATCGATGCATAAGGACTTGAGAGAACAGACAATGCACCATATAGCCGACCACCTGGATGAGTTTAACCCCATTATTGAGGGTGATGTGGGAGAATTCCTCATAAATTCGGCACAGGAGGGAACATGGGCTGGTTATCCGGAGCTTTTGGCAATGAGTCAGATGCTTAACGTGAACATCCACCTGACGACCGGAGGTAGCTTGGAGAGCCCAACAGTGTCGACCATGGTGCATCATCTCGGTGAAGAAGATGCGTCTAAACCTGCGATATGGTTGAGTTGGCTCAGTAACGGCCACTACGACGTTCTTCTGGACAGATGTCTTCCCAACCCAGAATATGAAGACTGGTTCCACCACTCACAAATACAAAGAAAACGGGACGAAGAGCTTGCAAAGTCAATGGCTGCCTCACTGTCTAAAATGTACATTGAGCAGAATGGACCCATGTAAACTACATGTGACATGTATCCTGCTGGCCTGAGGCTATAGGCCCTTTATCAGGCACCGGTTGCACTTTGATTCCGCGTGACTCCAACATTGCCTTAACTTATTTTTTGTAATGTGTTTTTTGACAAATTTGACAGAAGTGCAGAGCACACCTTCATATTTTGCTAATGGTCTAGACCAGACCAGATGGCTTTTAGAGCCTGCGTTTTCATATTGTAGCCTACTTTTCTTGTCATTTGGGGTGATTATTATTAATTTTCATGAGCTCTAAGCACTTATTTATTTGTATTGCAGCTAATTCATACTATTTTCTATTAGTATTAGGCCTATTTCTATGATTTTAGGCATGTTTTAAGTGCTTGATGCACAAATGACAACATCGTTTTTAAATAAACATTTGACATTGCAGATACTGGCTATGGTTTTTATTATAGCCTGTGACATTGTAGACTTGCAATACATTCACAATAGATCCTGATGTTTTTATTCTGCATCTACACAACTTCTAAATGGAATGCTGTGATCCTACGTAATGAGGTCCAACACATGGACCTGGGAATATTTTGTTAAAGCTTAGTTACAGACATGTCAACATTATGATTAGAATCACAGTCACGCACTACTATTGATACAATAGGTTATTCCTCCTAAGTCTAATTAGGACTTGAATTAATACTTCCGTATTTCATTTCCGTTCTGTAATTCACTGGCCTGATCATGTCAGAGTTGCAGGTCTCTTTTTCTGCTAATTCCGTCTGCTGGTGTGTTCCACAGCACCAGTAGATGGCGTGTTAGATTCCAAAATCTCACTAGTATTGAAAAATTGATGTTAACGAGCATACATCACTGTCAGTTGCCAAGACACAAGTGTAGGTAGGACCTTAAATTGCAAGTTACTCGACAGACAGCTGGAGGATTACATTATCACTAATCAATATCTAATTAATAATAATAAAATCTTATGTTTGTCGTATTAATACAAGTTACATCTTAAATCTATAGGATACGGTAAATATGGTAAAGCTAACTCATAGAATAGTTATTTCCATACACAAGATTTCGGCTGTGTGATATTGGGCGGTCATTTCGCTACTTAATTTGCCATAACGGTTATCCACAAATATTTTGAGATCCTCCTTTAGCTGTAATATGTGATGACGTAATTCTGCAGTTTTTGTGGTTTGGAGAAAAAAAGTTTGTAGGTTGAAACAACATCGCGTTGAAGTCCGATAGTTTGAGCCCCTCTACCTTGCTCTCTGTAGATGGTCCAGCTAGAGCTACTCACTATGCGCGCACAGTAAGGTGAGCGTGGACGGAGAAACCGCAGTATTGGCGTCTCCTGCGACTGTCTAGTGAGGAGGAAAAATACTTCAGTGACAGACCGTGGATTTGGATGCCAGCATAAGCATTTCCGACTATCAGTAAACAGACAACCAGTACAAATAGCTCCATCCTCAGAAGTTGTAGGATACTTTGAAACAACTGCGACCGAAAGAACCACCGTGGTGCAGTCGTGTTCCCGACTTAACAGACATCGACAATGTCGGGACATCGGGTGCAGTTCGCAGACCTTCCCTCCAGTGACCACAAAGGAAGCCCCAAATTACATAGTAAGTAGCTTAACATAAAAGCTTTTGTGAAGAGTCGCCTGTTATTTTCTGTTGCTGTTGACTTTTTGAGCTTTTACACACTGACCTTGAGAAATCATTTCCTTTAGTTAATTTTTACTATTGTAATATCGATCAATGACATCTGCATACATGTTTGATAAGCTTAGACTGGTCTCGTCTGTAGCATTTTAAACTGGTGCAACTGTCTATTAAAATTGATCGCGTTATCCGACTGTATTGTCAGATTTTGTTGAGAAATTGGCTATACACAAATTATTGATTTGATGTGATTGTCCCAAATCACTAACAGAGTGTTTTAGTGACTGTGCAGTCTTGATGCATGGGTACATTTTGGGTATATTTGGATAGCTGCTGTATATTATCATCTTAATCGGTGTACAATATTATGATGATTCCATTCATCACAAATGATTGACTGACTCCATGACTACAGGGCTACTTACTGTTTTACCGCAATCTCTGCCTCTGTCTACAAGTCAACATATTTATTGTACAGGTCCATACAAATAGCAGTGGACACTTTTATGTTACTACTGGTGTCTGCCAAGTTAGTGCTGTTGTCTCTCCAACACTCTTTTTGGAGGGAAGCTCTTACCTCTCTAACTTTGTGTTCCCAAAGTTAAATCAAAATAGCACTCTTCTTTGTGCCGGTTTTACTTTTAGCGAAAAATAGCATCTACTTCCTTTCAACTTTGAGTCTGTATTTGCACCAGCTTAGTATAAAGGCCCTGATGATGTGCTCAAATGTGGTTGTGCCAGATGGTGCCTGCCATGTCACACTACATGCGTCATGTTTTGTAGGCATGACTGGACTGTCATTGCATGTGTGTGTGTGTGTGTGTGTGTGTGTGCGCACACGTGGATATCGTTGTGTACGTGTGTGCATGTGTGTATCCCTCACCTGTGACCCACTGTGTGTGAATCAGCCCTGGGATTCAAGCCAGCTCCTCATCTGATTTACTGCATATAGGGGTCAATCTACTCATCACACGGCTGTAGGTATCTCCTGATACGTTCAACTCAAAGTGGCGGATGCCCTTGCAGTTTATTGGTAATCTGCTCAGCGCACTCCCATGTAGGGGCCCCTAGGCAGATTCAGAGGATGTGCTGAAGGAGGGAGTCTGTCACTCACAGGGCGCCGTGATGTGGAGGTGACACTCATCTGGTAACCTATCTTCATTTACTGGGTGCGTTGTTGCGCAACGCATCACTCAACTAGAGCGGAGATAGGAAGGCAACAGAGAGACAATTGCTAGACTGTGTGTGTGTGTCTGTTTGTGTGTGGCTGTTTGTGTGTGTCTGTTTGTGTGTGTCTGTTTGTGTGTGTCTGTTTGCACATGTGTGTGTGTCTGTGCATGCGTGTCTGTTTCTGTGTGTGTGTGTGTGTCTGTTTCTGTGTATGTTTGTGTTACAGAGTAGTGCCGTAAGAGAATGCAATGTCGTGATTTATACTTGCTTGTGATAGTTCCAGCTGGACCTCCCCTCTGTGCTGCAGTGTGCGTTCACTGTGAGACGTGGGGCCCATTGCCACGGTGACGAGATGAGTGACAGGCCATGTGAGCCAGAGCCCAGTGGATGTCAGCCAGGTTCTTCAAATCCTTCTAGAGTAGACACACTGTCCTATTAGGTCGTTGAACCGGTATTTTTGTTTGTGTGTGCGTGTGTGTGTATGTGAGTGTACAAATGTGCCTTTTAAGCACCAGTGGACAAAACTAGTTTCAGAAGGTGCATCTGTTTACCCGGGCTTAAGAGTCTACAGGTAATAGTGAATTTTGAATTGTGTACTAGAAATCTTATGAAATATGAATATGCTATTTTAGGTTCCAAAAACACATTATAAAAATGTAGGTTCTGTGAGTCATGTCCAGAAAGGGGCATTTGTTTGGTGGGCCGAAGGTTAAAAAGTGCTGAGTTCAGTGAGGGGTGATATTGCCAGTGCTTGGGTTGTTTACAGGCTTGGGGCAGGCGATGATAAAATGGCCTCTTCAGCAAAGCAGCTCCAGATATTGTGCACCCTCCTCCCCTGCCTGCTTCTCCAGACCCTTTTACACTCGTTTGTCCCCATCCCCCTCTTCCTGTGGTCCAGTACCAGGTGATGACAGTGTCGAGTTTCAAAATCCAGCTCTCTTTCCTTCTCTCTCTTTCACCATAGTAGGATTAAGTCACAGCTGCTGAGCTTACTGGAGTCCAGGCCTGTCTCTCTCTCTCATGAGTACCACAGAAAAGGCAAGAATATACATCTCTGATTCAGACAGGGGGATGTAATATCAGGTTACAGAGTCTCTGGGCTTGGATCAGACGACACCTGGATCCCAGCAGGGATCTATGACTTCATCCAGTTTCATACACCAACATGTTAACCAATCATCTTTGAATTAAGCCAATTCATTTTGTATGAGTCTGACAAAGAGTTTTGGCGTCAACTCTACTGAGACAAATGGGATGGAATAAACAAACCCAATGAGTCAAGCGGGTGTTTTATTGAAAGCAGTGTTCATCATATACTGGTTATATACTGTATGTGTTACGGACGTTTTATTGCCGTGGCCAATGGCCATTTATACTTCCTGTGCCATTGGAGGTATGTGGTGGTGGATTATGTAAGCTTCAGTCAGAATCCCACAAGTGTTTGTTTGTTACTTTTATAGAAGCACTGCCATTGGCACATCCGGAATATCCATGCAATATTCTTAGAGTGACAAGGTCAAACCCTCACCCGCACACACTGGCACACACTCGCACACACTCGCACGCATTCTCACTGTGGCCTTGAAATAGTCGGCCAGGTCAAATCTGTTCAACATAATTACTTAACAGGTTGTGTTTGTCAGAATGTCCAGAGAGTAACTCTAAACATCGTAGCTCGCTATCTCACTTATGGGTCCCCAGGCGTTCATTTAGTGGACATGAAGAGTGCTGTGTGGGCGAAAATAATCACACTTTGTGTTTTTTTACCGCCTTAGGAATGCAGACTGTGTGTGTTCCATGTTTTAGTGTGTGTGTGTGTGTGTTTGCAATTGAGTGTGTGTGTGTGTGTGTGGGGGGGTGTCTCTGTCTCAAAATACTAAATTCCAGACACAACATTTACAACTCCCAAGTGTAACCCACGGTTGAGAAGAGGTGAGAGTGACAACCTCACAAGAGCTCAACATCTAAACATAGCACGTGTAGTCTAGTCAGCGCCAGGCTTACAGCACCCGAAGCGTCCTGATCACTCTCTCCTTGGTGGTGCATGTGAGCGCGATAATGGGGGGGGTGAAACGATCCGAACACATGGCCTGCCTGCCTGCCTGCCTGGTTTAAGGAGCAGGGCGCAAGACCCCACAATGGACGAGCACTTGGGATGATCCACCGCCCTTCTGGAACTAACCCAGACCCTCCAGAGATGCTAAACAGCTGTTTTCACATCAGATTTAAGGCTGCTCCCTCAAGAGCTCTTAAGTTACTCTGCGTGAAGCTATATGTTTTAAAGTGCCCTCGGTCGCCTCGTCCCCCCCTGCCGAGGCTTGCTCTTGTTTTATCCACTCAGACGAGGAGGAGCGACTGTCACAGATAACGTAATAACAACCTTGCCTGCATGTCAAGCGTGGGTTTTAGTGCGTCAAATGCTTCCGTGTGTTTTTATAAACGCAATAATACATGCCACCTCTTTGCTCACTGTCTCTTTACTATATTTGTGTTCAGTCACATATCCACGGCGGTCCCTTTTTTTCTGTTAACATCATTTTTTTGGTCGTATCCAATTATCCTATCATTAGACGTAGGTATGTTAAGTTGGTTTACTTTTAATGGACCCACCTACTGTGCATGCTGTGAAGTCCAGTGTGGCACCAAGTGTGTAGTGTGGGTGGTAGTTTGGATGTTAGCTCTGACGGGAGTTCACAAGAGGTCACTGGCAGGAGTCACACAGCAGCAGGACCAGGAACGTGTCCTTGTGCGGGGTGTGTGAACGAAATGACTGGCTTTGGGCTGTCTCTAGATATCAGTGGCAGCTGTCCTCTCTTGCTCTGATACTTTCCTCATCTTCATGTTTCTGCTGTCTCCTCCATATCCTCTCTACTTTCTGATTTAGGAGAATTGGATCTCTCACTCGTTATTTCCCCAGCACGGAGAAGATTTCTCTCCTGTCTGCCCGAAGCCAGCTCACGCTAGAAATGTATTTGGTTGTGTTTCCCTCGCCTGTTGATGTTCATTTTTCATGACATTATGAAGTAGCGGGGTAACACCAAGCGCTTAGGCCATTCTGTTGACATTTAGCTAGAGGGAGTGTTTATAACAAACACAGACACATAGTTCTAGAAATGACTGGAGTTTAACCGCAGCAGTGTGGAATCAAAATCAGTGCCTGACTGAATAAAAGGATGCAGCTGTGAGAAATTGATGTCACACGCTGAATGAAAAGTCAGGGTGGGACAGGATTTCATTATATATATATACCCAATATAATTTTGCCATTGCTTACGCTGTTCATCAACAATTTAAAGAAAGCACACATTACATAGTTATTTTAGAATTCCTTTCCAGTTAATATGCTTGTTAGCACAGTACTGACGGATTAGGAAAATGCTAGTTCCATTTTTTTATAACTTCAAACCCCATATCCTCCATCGTTAGTTCATATTCCATGAAAGCACCCTACAGTAAAAGAGTAGACTTCTTCTCTGAAGAAGATACCATGATCTGGCCAATCATGGTATCTTCCTCTGAAAACATCACCTCTGTCTTAGAGTGGATCTCTCTTGGATCAGATATAAATTACCCATCTTTCCACCTGTGCTCCATCTCTCCTCCTCCTCCCCCTCCATCGGTGTCATAGGATGCTGATGGAATGTGAAGAGGAACCAGATGTTCCTCCGATTGGTGCAGCCGGCTCCTCTTCAGGGATTCCACATTTATGAAGTTCTGGAGGATGGTTTCTCTGGTCAACAATGAAAGAGTTCAAGAGAGTGGTGTTAGTTTGAGCCATATTTATTTGGTAGTAGCAGTATTTGACTTTGTCTTTGAAATGGTAGAAAACGGGTAGTTTAAATACTCCTGAAGGTTATGCAAATACTCAACAATGTGCATGGCCAGTTCATATACAAAGGTTCAGTATATTTCTCAGAAGTTGAGTAATATGTATCCAAAATAGTGCTAGAACACATGGCTTATCGACAGTCAATCAAACCACAAAATCAATCCCAGAATGGTCTGAAATGATGGGTTTCAAAATGGTTTTTCACTGGTTGATTTGATACGGGACGCCGATTTTATAAGAGGTCTAAAATTGCCACAAAATCTTGATTCCCTACCCCTTTAGCAGTGTTCCTGAAATAATCCTCAGGATCATTTGGTGATAAGTGGGAATCTGACTTCTTTCTGGTCATGTGTGACAGCATGTTTCTCAGTCTGCAGACTTTCCCCTCTAAAGCAGTAATGATCCGTGATTCCGGCCCTGACGGCACTCTTTCTGAAAGGGGCTTGGGGAAGCACACTTGCTTTCTACTACACAGATGAGTACAATGTCCAATAGCCCCTCATTTTAAGACACTGTTGAGGTCATGTTCATGAAAGCATACTAAACATGGTGTCGGAGAGATGGCTAGTGTTCAGCTGTGTGTGTGTGTAAGTGTGTCTGTGTGTGTGTGTGTGTGTGTGTGTGAGTTAACTTGGCCAAACCTGATACGTGTTATCTCAGCCAGTCTTTAGGCCCATGCTGACTCCATTAAGTCTGTTATTTACCCAATTAAATTTGAATGAGTTTCTGAATCAGTCAGACGATCAGAATCACTGTTGGGGAGGATGGACCCCATGAACACAAACACACACACGCACAATATGAGAATTCACAATTGAATTACCTATAATTTTCCTTTGACATTGTGTTGCATTACCCCTTTGGTAAAGACATGTTTGGGAAACGTAACGTGACATCAGAACAGTAGCAGTTCTGGAATGTTTGGGTATTGTCTGTTACATTTAAGGATGGAAGTAAATGGGAAAGCATCCACTCTCAGTCAATAACCGTAAGCAGCTTCTGTCAGCTTGATAAATGTGAGGTTCATGAGGCAGGGTATGAGTGGGCGTTTACAAGTGAAACAGAAACTTGTGATTGGGCAGGACGATAACAGCACTTAGAAGGGGTTAGGGAGGAAGCAGTTTTCCAGAGAAAAAGAAAACTGCTGAGAAGCAGTTTGGAGGTGTAGGCCTACTTCAGAAGTGCCAAACACTCACTTTTAATCAACTCTAAAAAGCACCTACAGATGTACGTGTGTGGTCAGTCTTGCTCACTCATCAGATTGTAACGAGCTCTCTTTAAAAGTACATTTCCTTTCCATTATGAATTAAACAATGACAGCAAATGCAGTCAAAAGAGCAAAAAACTGTCATTTAATCCACAAACTTCATCCCCCCCAACTCCTCGGTTAAAAAAAGGAAATCATTATGAGGCCAATGCACTAATCCAAATGTTAGTTTGTTTGGGGCTAGCTGTCAGTTCAATTAAGCCAATTGACTCCCAGCACTGTGCGTATGCCAGAATGCCGAACACCCTTGGTTGGCAGACGAGCAGCCAGGCATTAAGGGCTGACACAAGCCTTGGTTCTAGCCAGGAACTTGATCTGAAGATAAAGGCTCATCACTTAAAGAGAAATGCCTAAAGAGTTCATCGGTAACACTTTGTTAAAAGCACTCTTCCAAATCACACACAGCAAGCTCAATGTCAAAACAATAAGTACACTTTTGGCTAGGTCTGTTAATTTGGTCTGTGTATGTAATTCACTTTTTTTGTGGCTACCTTGCAGTGCTTCGACATGTTGTCATACAGTATATCATATTTCTTATTTTTACATGTACATACAACATTACAAGTTTAAAGGCCTCAGAAGATGACCACCTTGTGACAAATGTAATACAAAGAAAGAAAAACCCTGAACAGCATTTGTTTTGTCCATGATCCTTAATGTAAAAGGGTGACCCAGATGATGAGTACTCTTCAAAGCTAGTTTTAAATCCAAGGTTGTGATGACAGGCACATGAGAACCATATAGCATAAGTTGTACATTTACATTTAGTCATTTAGCAGACGCTCTTATCCAGAGCGACTTACAGTAAGTACAGGGACATTCCCCCCGAGGCAAGTAGAGTGAAGTGCCTTGCCCAGGACACATGTCATTTTTCACGGCCGGGAATCTAACCGGCAACCTTCTGAGTAATAGCCCGACTCCCTAACCGCCCAGCCATCTGACTCCCTAGTTGTAGTAGTCCGCACTCATTTACATTCCACAATACCTTTGAGTTCACACTCATTTATAGTGCGTTTTGTGATTCGCTTCAGTGACACCCAGTGAAATGGAAGAGCAGCTTTTATTCTGTTTACCATACAGTTTCAGCAGCTTGTTTCAGGGATGCAGGGTTGGCAGAATTTTGCCAAATTTATGTAACAGTGAAGATCCTTTCTGACGTCAATAGTGAAGCTTCCGGGTTTAGGGGAGGAGAGAGAGCTTTATTAGCCCTCTTGGCCAGGTCATGGAGATTGTGTGCCTCTCCCTCCCTCCCTCCCTCCCTCCCTCCCTCCCTCTCTTTCTCTCTCTCTCTCTCTCTCTCTCTCTCTCTCTCTCTCTCTCTCTCTCTCTCTCTCTCTCTCTCTCTCTCTCTCTCTCTCTATGTCTCTCTCTCTCTCTCTCTCTCTCTCTCTCTCTCTCTCTCTCTCTCTCTCTCTCTCTCTCTCTGTCGGGTCATAAGAGGTTATTAGGGGTTCACAGCACTTTACCCTATCAATCATTTTCATAATGTTTGGTTTATATCCATGACAGCCGTTTATGTTGGGAAACTACTACTAGCTTAGCACAATGGCTGCAATATGTAAACTGGCACTACACAGTGTTTAGAGTGCTTTTTTAGCATGATGAGTTATTGTCTGTAACTTGCTGTTTGGCATTCTGTGTCCATTCTTAGTTTTGTTTAATTATCTATTGTGAGGCTCCCAACCGCATGGTGAAAGACTTGGCCTCGCATGCTAGTTCTCAGAGACAATGATAAACAGATGGTGGTGGATGTGTGTGTGTGTGTGTGTGTGCAGATGAAAATGTGTGTGTTTGCCTGTGTGTGTATGTTTGCTGTGTGTAGGTGTGTTACGCACCTTCCCCCAGAGGTTTGCAACTTGCATTTTCGGGGTGAAGTCCCAACAGTGCCAAGATGAAATGAAATGATTTTCATGTGTGGCTGACCTGCTGTGTCCGTGATAGAAGTGACCCCCTTTATCTCTCTGTGGTATGGTGAGCTGGAGTCACTCAGCTGTTTGGACCACCTGTGTGTTTCTAAAGTCATTTCCTGTTGAAATGACTAATGGAAGGCAATTATATGAGTTTCCGCGTGTGTGTGTGTGTGTGTGTGAGAGAGAGAGCCCTAGTTACTGAGAGTTACTTAATCAGGTGATTTAGAGCGTAGAGGAGAGGAAGAGAGGAAGAGGACTAATAATGGAGAGGGGAGAGCAGGTGAGAGGAGAGTATGCCCAGTTCTTTGTGATTTAACCCTGGCAGGAGAGAGCTCTAAACACAAAGCTCTTCTTTTCAACACCTGCATATTGCTGAAGTGAAGTTCTGTCAAACTTTTCACAACCCTTCCTGACCTCAAACAGACCTTCTCCAGAGTCTCTGTGGAGAGACTAGACGCTGAACAGCACTAGACTTGAAATGCTTGCGGGGATTGGGTGGCTGCCTTATCGCCTGATAGAAGTTTTGGGGTCTACTCTTTCATGTTCCCTGTAGTTCTCAACTCTGGGGTGTTTGACGAATTGTCAATTCCCCTCCCTCCCTCCCTCCGTCCCTCCCTCCCTCCCTCCTTCCTTCCTTCCTTCCTTCCTTCCTTCCTTCCTTCCTTCCTTCCTTCCTTCCTTCCTTCCTTCCTTCCTTCCTTCCTTCCTTCCTTCCTTCCTTCCTTCCCTCTTTCCCTTCTTCTCTCTCTCTCTCTCTCTCTTTTCAATTGTCCTCTCGATCCCTCTCTAAATCAGGAAAGGTGCCCAAGGTT
>NC_061067.1:7940449-7945449 GCF_021917145.1 Hypomesus transpacificus
TGCCCATGCCCACCTCTCTGACCTCTCTGTTGGTGCCCATGCCCACCTCTCTGACCTCTCTGTTGGAGCCCATGCCCACCTCTCTGACCTCTCTGTTGGTGCCCATGCCCACCTCTCTGACCTCCCTGTTGGTGCCCATGCCCACCTCTCTGACCTCTCTGTTGGTGCCCATGCCCACCTCTCTGTTGGTGCTCATGCTCACCTCTCTGACCTCTCTGTTGGAGCCCATGCCCACCTCTCTGACCTCTCTGTTGGTGCCCATGCCCACCTCTCTGACCTCTCTGTTGGAGCCCATGCCCACCTCTCTGACGGATCTCTTGTCCACAAGCTCTTCCTATTCCCTGCTGTCTATCCTGCTTCATGTTGAAATAATTTGCCAGTGTTTACGCCCCCACTTTTACATATATCAAATGACCAATTGTGGTTACCCCAATTTGAAATCAAGTAGTAATAACTAGTATTCATCATGTGTGGTTACAGTAATTTATATGTTCGTACAAAAACAAATTGTATTTCTTTAGTTCTCACAATCGATATACTGTTTATTGCTGAAATGAAAATATATAGGTTTACCAAACGGTTCAGTGATTTACCATTAAGATCTGTTGGATTCAGTGTTGGTAAAATATATTTACGCAAATTAAATGAGAAGCTTATCAAAAGTATCGTGAGCATTGCATTGTGAAAGACAATTACTTCATATGAAAAAGTGATTGTGTATGTTGTGCATTGTACTTTGTCAATTGAACATGTGATTACATGTTTGAAAAAACAGACTTTTTGATGATCTGCTTTGAGTTTTGTACTAACAGTTGTGAGGTTTTACCACATACTTGTGAAAAAAGTACCAAAGCGAATGAAAAAAACTGTAAGCCTAGCCCTAAATTAAGAGAAACATTCTATGAAGATCTGCATTGAAAAGATTTTTAGTCTCAGACTAGGCATAATCCATGTCTGGGAAACTGGGCTATAATGTCAAACTTTCTTTGAGTTGTGCTTGATCAGTGAAATCAGATAAAATAAAAATTGTATGTATTTGATCACTGAAATTAAATCAAGGAATTGGGCCGTGGAAAGGCAGCGATGATATAGATAGAGACAGTGAACCTTTAGTGATACCAGACCATGCAGACTACACTGCCTTTGTTCAGTAGTAGCTCACTCATTCCTCCTCTCTGACACAAGCTACTCCTCAAAACACTTACTGTGTGTGTGAGTGTGCTTGTGTGTGTGTGTGTGTGTGTGAGTGTGCTTGTGTGTGTGTGTGTGTGTGTGTGTGCGTGTGTGTGTGTTAGTGAGTGTGAGTGTGTGTGTGTGTGTTAGTAAGTGAGTGTGTGTGTGTTTGCGTGTCTAAAATAATGTCTGAGTCACAAGTGAAAAGGTCACACCACTCTCCCAGGCTTTTCACATGACTCTCACAACAGGAGCTCACAGCTTTTCTGGTCTGTGTGGTAAGGGATACGGGGTGACCATCAAATGTCCTCACCAGCACTTGAACCTCATGACGCATTAAAGAGTCATCTTTTACCATATCCTCAAGTTCATCTTCAGGCTGTATGTTGATGCCAGACAGGTCACGAAGCCAAAGCCACAATAAAGAAAGTAGAAAGTGTGTGTGGTTGTGTGTATCCGTGTATGATTGTGTGTGTGTTTTCTCAAGACACACACACAGAAAGACGCACAGACTCATAGCAAAATTCACAACAAACCAAATCTCCTTGATGTGGCACCGTAATAGAATATCATTCAGCGAACATCTGAATATATTAGTGTCTGTTGTGTTTACCAGCCATATCTGAGAGAGACATTCTTGGGCATGCGTTTTCTTGTCTATGAATATTTTAGGTTTATTTTTTGTTATTCCACAATGAATCAAAAGAACAAGACGAGAATCGAGGATCAACATTTGTGATCAAAATTACTGATGTTACTCGACAATATAATTGGCCTACTGCTTATTTTGCTGTTACCTCAAATGGCCTTGTGATACCCACTGAGCCGTAGTGCTAGTTCTAGCATGTTTGACAGCTTGAATTCTAGAATGTTTGGCAATTTCTGCAAGTATTTCAAATGGAACACATGAACCTATACTCATTTTGTTCAGAGAATACAATGTATTGCTTCCTACGATGTTTGTTAACGCCATTACATTAAGTCAGAGTGTCTAATATTGTGTTTTACAACATTGTTTTCTTCCTGATAATACATTCACAGAAAGCATCTACATTCATTACAACAGCCTTACAGGATCCATTGATTATCAGATTGTGAGAAATGATCTAGTGGGCCAGCCAACAGTGTAATAGATTGAATTTATAATTTCAAAAATGAATTGGAATTAGAGCATAAATCCACTGAAAGTGGAAAAGACCAGACCCTGCAGAGAGACGCAGGGAAACTATTTTCAGCCTTCTTCAAGTTTCAGCTTTCTTCAGCCTTCACAGCAATGAAAAATAGGCTTGTTATTGCCGTCGAAGAGATTGTTAATGCCACGTAGTCATTTCTTCTCTCCTCTGCAGATAACCAGCAAGGTGTGTTTTATTTGAAACCCAAAGGTTAAGGGCCGATGTCTTATGGGTATATCCCACCAGCCTGCACCGGTTACACCTCTTCACAGACTTGTGTCCCAGTGCATGGGGAGTCCAGTGACCAGGGGAGCACCAGCCTTCACAGGGCAGGAGTGAGCCATTAGGCCACAGGGGGGCCCCAGAGACAGACCATAGGAATAAGGAGGGGGGGGTTGCTCCATAACATTTTACATACTACTAATGTAGAATAGTACACACTAGTACTGTAGCACTGTACGCACTACCCACTACTAATGTAGCACAATACAGACTACTACTGTAGCGTAGTATACACTACTATAGCATCATCTGGGGGGTCAGATGGCTGAGCGGTTAGGGAGTTGGGCTTTTAATCAGAAGGTTGTTGGTTTGACTCCCGGCTGTGCCAAATGACGTTGTGTCCTTGGGCAAGGCACTTCACCCACTTGCCTCGGGGAGAATGTCCCTATACTTACTGTAAGTCGCTCTGGATAAGAGTGTCTGCTAAATGACTAAATGGAAATGTTTCTCAAATAAAACAAAAGTACTGCTGTAACAACTGCATTCTTCTAATGTTATTCACCTGTGCATTACCGGAACCATATGACCCATAGAGTACCACTGTATGACCTCCAGTGGACCCGATGACTTGTAGAAGACCAATTAATTACTGATTACATGTTTTTCTATTAGCATAGACTTGCCTAGCAAAGCCTCAGGCTCGTCTTAGCCTGGCTTTGCCTGAAGCCTAACCCTAGATGGAATCCTTTGGCTCCATAGGGGGAAGACCACTTAATTACACAAATACCACAGAGGCACTCAGACCCGACAACATTAACTTAACAATGCTGTTCCTCCTCCCTAAACACTAGCAGCCCCCATGTCTCCACCAAGTCAATGAGTAACTTCCAATATCCTCTCGTCTTTGTTGTAGCCTAGCAACCGCCAAAAACACACAAAAGGGGATTTTACCCATGTAAATGGGATCTCATGTAATTTTTGTCTCAGATTGAATGACTAATTGCACAGGTAAACACGTAGGTATGTAAACACACTGGCTCACGAGATATTTGATCCAACTTGCTTTCAAGAGATTGTGGGTTAAAACTTTCACGTACTTTTCCATCTTGCATTCAGATCAAATTTTGTGTGTGTGCGTGTGTGTATGTATGTGTGTATGCTATGTTATCCGGGGCTTTGAACGTAGGCCTGTCTTTAAAGGCTGCTGTGCAAAGTACAGTACAATCAAGACTGGCTTAGAGGCTGGCTGCCGCTTGGCGGCCTCCCAGCCGCACTGTGTTATTAGAGGAGTCTCATGTGCTTAAAGTGTACGTGCACACACACACACACACACATAGAAAATAAAGAAAAACACGTTAAAAAGGAGGGGGCAAAATGCGATTTTTACCGTCCATTTCTACGTCCTTGTTTAGAATCGCCATGGGCCTTGGTTTACTGTAGCCTACATGCTCTGTGTGTGTCAGCGGGGAATGGGTATTTGTGTTCTCATTTGGTGTGTGTGTGTGAGTGTGTATACCAGCATCACTTCATTCGGCAAACATAGCAGAGCTTAGCTGGAGGCCTGGCACAGACAGTTTTGTTCACACCTCTTCCTTCATTGTAAAACTTGAGTTCTGAAGCATAATCTGACATCTCTCCACAATTAATCCTGTTTATTCACATACAAATATCTGTGTGTGTGTGTGTGTGTGTGTGTGTGTGCGTGCGCGCGCATGCTTGTGTGTACAAAGACCATACTCAAGTGTATGTGCCCTTGAGTGTGTGTGTGTGTGTGTGTGTGTGTGTGTGCGTGGATAAGCGCACACACACACCTTCTCATATATGAAGCTTAAGAATAACAATGGGACAGCCCCGAGGTTCTTAAGCAGCAGCTCTAGGTAAGGGACCTGTCCAGGGCTGAATATAGGCCAAGCAGCTTTAGTCCCACTGGGAGTTCCCCTCCCCCTCCTATGTGTTGATATGATTATGTCCTATCTATCATCTATCAGATGATTGATGTCGCTCTGCCTGTCCAGATGGCTCACTAGTCTATTAGTCTGGAGCCATTATCCGATTTGGGTTGTGGGTGTTCAAAACACATGACGACCGAGCCGGATCTTGACCAGAGCAAATAAACCATCCAGTTCTTCGCTCCAATGACATGCGAATGTAAATACACTGATAATGTACTGTGCTGTTCCCTAATGGTACAGCCCAGATTCGGTGTAAACCGTTATTCCAAAAGGATTGTTCGTGTGGTGGTGCGGTCCGTGTGGATAGCTGCTCATTTCTCTCCTGGTGTGTTGTCTGTTAGTGTTGATCCTGTTCTCTTCATAATCCTTCCACTGGTGCTATCTACACGCCATCCCAGAGCCGGCATCACACACCATTATCACACACACACACACACACACACACACACTGTACCAGCCTTTCCAAGCAGTTGGAAAGGTT